>NW_023597055.1:25492376-25562810 GCF_011947565.3 Pollicipes pollicipes
TATCAAGACTGAAAGCAGCGTTTGTTTTTTGTCAGGTGTCGAGCCGTGCGGCTAGTCTGGCTCGTTTTGTCTGGAAGTGTTGGTAAATTTACGGTCATTCGAAATGAAATTATACCAAAGCAAATAATGGCTGTTTTCTACTTCAAGGGCTTGGCTACGTTACCAAATATTTCTTAAAACCTGATAAATGCTTCTTGCTACAAATACCACGCGTGTGCCAGCAGCGTCGCATGTTCAAAGCGTGCCCTGATCCGCTGTAGAACGGGCTGGCAGCGGCCGGCGGAGTTAATCGGCTTGGCATGCAGCGGTGATCTGCGGTCGCCATATGACTGCTTCATCCTCGCTGAACTGTCGGTAAAGGCCGGGGATGCACCGTCCAAATTTCGGCGCGAAAGCGCCCGGATGTCTCTGAAGTAAGCTCTAGACCGCTGAGAGGACTGTTGTAGCAACTGAGCAACTGACCCCGGCAACAGCGTGTTGAGCTTTCGGGAGGGTGGAAAGAATCCATGGAGCATTCCTAAAAACCATTGCTACTCGGATGTAAAATTCTAGAGACCGTTTTTGGGCGTAAAAACGCGGAATGCATATATCAGGTCAAAGGATGAAAATTATCTTAAGTTTTTTCTCCATTTCGCTATACCAAATGCCACAGTTAACCGATGCCGTAACGGATCATTAAAGGTCCGTTTCAAGTCTCGCTGAGCCTTAACACGCGCCCTGGTGGGGGTTAGATGAACCTTCCGGTGGTTCTTTTCCGGAATGGTTTCCGAACGGTGCGGCGTAGCCACGCCAAAGTGTCCATAACTGCAGACAATTGAATAGCAAATCGTTTGCTGTCATAAATTTAGATGTACCATGTAAGGTCGCCACTCTATGGCAGGCCAAAGTCAAGCCATGGTTTCAGCGAAGTCAGTGTCTGGGGAATCGTTCAACATGAGGCAACGACGGCGTGTTAGACAAAACCATGCATCTTCGAGATATCTTCTTATGCAAAATAGCAATTGAAAGAACAAATTCAATTGACCTGGGGTGAGGTATGAGGGTCAGACCAAGGTCCAGACCAACCTGTCCTATTACTGCACTGCTTGCTGTATGGGGTACTTTCTGGTGCTCACTTCGAATTTTTTATAACAGGAACCGCATTTTGCATGTTCGATGGGCTTCGTCAAGGTCAGAATAAATCACTGGCGTGAAATGACCTCGGTTAAATATCTTGTTTTTAGTAAAGCACTGCGTAGCGTAATCTTTGTCGCTTATTCAAATGCAAAGCTCAAAACAGTTTTGTATGACTGGTCATCAAGACTTGCGGAAGGTCAAACAAGATTACTGACCTTAAATGAGCATGTGACCTTTTGGTTTAAAACAGGTATCTAGGTTTTGCGGGCACTTTGGATACCGGCCTGGAATTTGACTTTGTTTGACCTTATTTGACCCATAGATCATGATTTAAGACTCTTAAACATTGACTTAGGTAAGTTAACGTACAGATCAAACCACCTTCTGAATTTGGTGCTTCTAAGTTTCTCATTCTTAAGATCTCAGAGGGGTCAAATTGACCACCGCCGAGCAAAGGGTATCCAACCGGCCACCCGGGCGCGTGTTAAAACGCGTTCAGAGTAACGCTAAACATTCACATTGTGACCGCATGTATCTCCATCGTGAATGATGATCGCATCTGAAAGGCCATGCAACGTCATGAAATGAGCTCGGCCAACCTTACAATGTCCGCCGTAAGTAGACTGGGGCTTCATTTGCCTTCAATCAATTTAACTCCTAATCCACAGGCGCAACTGCGTCGACAAATTTCTTATACCATAGTCAACCGCGAAGGATGATGAGAACTGCCTGAGCACAATTCAGCGCGGCGACGAGCACACAAATTCTGAAAACACACACACACTTACACCTCTGCGTTTGTTGTGGAAATTATTGCGGTAGCACATGAGGTGTAATTCGTCAGAAGGGCGTTCAAACGACTTACGTTATGGAGGAAGGAGGCCAGGCGAAGCTGGAGAGGGATCAAAACAAAGACGCAGCGGTTGCAGACTGTTTAGCCGGGTGATTATAACAAAGTCGAAGTGCCACATCCTCCATGGGGATGCGGGCGGGAAAGAAACTACTTAGCGTTCCCTCCATCAATCGGTGCATTATAAAAGCTCCAGCAGCTCCTCCAGCTCCCGTCCGGTGGTGGAACTGCTTACAGGTGGCTGGGCGGCTCCAGACGGTGCGCCCACGTCCGGTGCAGAATGGTGCACCTCTGGCTCTGCCTGGCACTGGGTGCCGCTCTTGCCCTGACGTTCGCACGTTTGGTCGTGCCGATGTATAAAGGTGAGGTTTAGAGACATGTGTGGTTGTAGAGAACCAAACGTCAGGCAGATACAGTGAAGTTTACAGAGGTGCTGCAATTTGAAGCGGTGCACACGAAAAATATCAGCCCAGTGAAATGCCAGGGACAATAAAATTTTCGTGAAGTGTCGTGGTGGTCAAACTTATCCTTCAGTACAAGATGGAATATTTAGCCACCCGCGTTTTAGCAAGGAAAACGTGTTGTTCGATTCCATATCTGGAAGCATGAATTGGCCCGTAATGCCAGCTCAATTACAATGAATAGCCTGGTATTTCAGGACCTGACAGGTACCCTTTTTGATCATTTTAAATCGTCAATGACATCACAAAGAGAGTGAAGTCCCAGATTTCGATAAATTTGCCGTCATTCTTAATCTTTGATAAAAAGTCAGCTGGCCAAACTGTGAGTGACGTTGTTTTCATCTTAGAGTGTAATGGCCTGACGGCTCCAACTTGATCAAGGTTCAATGTGTCGACATAAAGCTTGAAGTGCATAATTGTGCTATGGCCCACATGAGAGTCAGGAAAAACTGGAGGTTAAACAAGATCACATAGCTCGTCCAGAACATAGATGCCAAAGTGCTGGCTGCGGCATAGGACAAAGCAAGGAGCCCAAGACAAGCATTGATAACATGCCAAGCAAAGCACATGATGGAAAAGTACTCGGTCATTTGCGAACGTGCGTCATGGGTCGGTATACAAAGCAGGGAAGCCATTGCATTCCAGATAGCTCACAAAGCGACAAAGCTTTCCAGTTTTAACTTCAAGCTGGGTGCACTGCGAAACAGAATGTTCCGTTGAGATGGCACGACGTTGGACATGCAACTGGCTTCTAATGCTGCTTGCCGGTTTCCACTGCCCCTCTTGAAACGAGACCCTGGATCCCAGCTCTGGCTGGTTCTTTCATAAATAACAACCCCTGGCTTCCGCTTGCCATCGATTTCTCACAGACACCAGGTACTGGTTTCCTGCTCTGGTGTTCGTGATTGGCTCACTCACAAAACCATGGTTCAGTGACGTCCGCGGCCTGGATGAACGTGATGCAATACGAGATATGCGTCTCAATCCACCACAAACATTCCCAGCAGCGTGTTAATCAGCACAATTTTTTATGAGAACTGTGACTGGTCCCATACGAGCCGATCACGGACAGAAAACAGCCAAGAGCACGCCATTAGAACTGCATGAATCCCGGTGGCACTGCTGCAGTGCGTACGGAAAGTTCGTGAATGCTAATGACGACAGTTGACCACCTCTGGCGCGTGCACCCATTCGTCGTTGTTAAAAAATTTAAAAAACTACTGCTTGACACGCTATTCCTCCTCGCGGTTATCTCAGCGGCCCCGTTGCTGACACGCGACGCCGGCCCCGTCTGCCTGACGTCTGCCAGTCACCTGGGCACGTGTCGACCGGCCGGCAGCTGTCCCCTCTCAGACGGCATCACCGCCGCCGGCTCCTGGATAGGAGAGAGCTGCTGCCCGCACGACAATGGCACCCCCGTGCGTTCGAGCCTCCGACCCTCCGATGACAGCGGCGCACCGACGGCCCCGGCTCCGGCGGACGGCCGCTCCGGCCGCAGCCGACGCCAAACAATTATTCACGACGACCGGATGACGCCGGTGAAGAGCTTCTTCGTCAATGGTACTACGGTGATTGGCTCCCAAAGTGATGGCACGTGCGTGATCCTCGTCAGCCCGAACATATACCAACAGACGTCAAGATGGCTTCGGCGGCTGCGCGGATAGGATTTACTTTTCCCAGTCCACTCGCCACACGTGGGGGTAAGACCAAAGCCACCCACTACCTTTTCCTTCAAAATAGTACGCGTCCTTTTGCATTGTCCAAAGTCTTCCCATCCCTTTTCAAGCGTATGTACCCTTAGGCTTATTCAGCCTGTGAAGTTATCTACTGTGCTTGCCTACCATGTTGGGCGGCTGGGAGCCGGTGGTGGTGGCCACGGCCGGCACCGACCACCTGTGCCCATACCGGCGCGCCCACAACATCGCCCAATCACTGGCAACAATTCGTGCCGAGCGGCTGACGGGTGGCGCGGCCTAATACGGCATGTAGTGCGATGTTAAGTGGAGGACTTGTAATATATAGTTGTAATATTAGATGAAATGTATAGTCATCCGCGTTTTAATAAGGACAATGTGTTGCTCCCTTCTTTTTCTAGGGGTATGAATCGGCCCATAATTCCCGCTTAACTGCAGTGAATAACCTATGATTTCAAGACTTACCAAGCACCCTTTAAGCAACTTTAAGTAGCGAATGACATCGCAGATATTGTGAAGTCCAAATATTTTGGTAAATTTGCGGCCATACGAAATTGTAGCAGGTAAATAAAAGTCCGCCTCATGTTACGTCAACCTTTAAAATGTGCTTACAGCAATGCTAAACATTAACAATGCGACAGCATCTCCATCATGCATGATGATTCAATATGAAAGGTCACACGAAGTCACGGAATTAGATCGGTTGACCTTGCAATGTCTTCCGTAGGTAGACTGTGGCATTGTTTGCCTTGCATCATTAAGTCCGAGCCCGCAAGCACAACTGCGTCGGTAAATTGCTATCACCGTCAACCGCGAACGATGGCGAAAACTGCCTGAGCACAGCACAACGCGGCGACGAGCACACACAGATTTAGAGCGCACACATGACTGCACCTCTCTGTTTGTTGTAGAAATTATTGCGGTAGCACATGGGGTGTAAATAATCAGGAGGCCGTTGCAACGACTGACGCTGTGAAGGAAGGCGGCCATGCGAAGCTGGAGAGGACTCAAGGCAAACAATGTCCAGATCAAAACAAAGAAGCTCGGGTTACAGACTGCTAAGCCGGATTCTTATCACAAAGCCGAGACGCCACATCCACCATGGGGATGCGGGCGGGAAAAAACCTACTTAGCGTTCCCGTCATCAGTCGGTGCCTTATAACAGCTCCGGCAGCTCGACCAGGGCCAGGCCGGTGGTGGAACTGCTCACAGCTGGCTGGGTGAGTCCAGACGGTTCGCTCCGATTCCACGTCCGGTGCAGAATGGTGTGCCTGTGGCTCTGCCTGGCGCTGGGTGCCGCTATTGACCTGACGTTCGCACGTTTGGTCGTGCCTATGTATAAAGGTGAGATTTAGAGACGCGTGTGGTTGTAGAGAACCAAACGTCAGGCAGATACAGTGAAATTTACAGAGGTGCTGCAATTTGTAGCGGTGTACACGACAAATTTCAGCCCAGTAAAATGTCAGTAAAAAAAAAAATCCAGTGAAATCTCGAGGTGGTCAAAGCTATCCTTCCGTATGGAACGAAATATTTAGCCACCCGCACTTTAGTAAGGAAAATGTGTTGCTCGATTTCTTATCTAAGAAGTAAAACAAAGAAGTTACCCTATCTAGATGAGTCGGCCCGTAACGCTAACTCAATTACAATAAAAAGCCGGGGATTTCAAGACCTAACAAGTACCCTTTTAGGCTATTTTAAGTCAACAACGACATCACAGAGAGAGTGTGGTCCCCAGATTTCACAAACTTGCCGCCATTTTTTAATCTTAAGTAAAAAGTCAGTTTGCAAAACTGTACGGCACGGCACCCTTCGGGCGCTAGACGTCAGAAGTGAATCGTTACGGTGGCTGTCTGTGCTTCAAGCATTGAGTTCATGGGGACATACGATCGCGCCGGTACAGGAGGTCGGACAGTTCCACAGAATTATTGTCGAAATTAAGCCTGAAGTGCATAACCGTGTCACGGCTTACATCAAAGCCAGCCAAACCTTGAGGTCAAACAAGTTCACATAGCTCGTCCAGAAAATAGGTGCCAAAGTGTGGGCTGCGGGATGGGACTAAGCAAGAAGCCCAAAACGAGCATTGATAACATGGCAAGCAAAGCACATGATGAAAAGATACTCGGTCATTTGCGAACGTGCGTAATGGCTCGGTATGCAAAGCAGGAAGGCAATTTTTCTCCAAACAACATACAAAGCGACAAAGCTTTGCAGTTTTAACTCGAAGCTGGGTGCACTGCGATTTTTCGTTCAGATGGAATCATGACGTTGAACATGCCACTGGCTTTTAACGCTGTTTCTTGGTTTCCGATGCCCTACATGAAAACGACACCACGGATCCCATCTCTGGCTGGTTCTTTCATAAATACCAACCATTGACTTCCGTTTGTCACCGATTTCTGACAGACACCAGGTACTGGTTTTCGGCTGTGGTGTTCATAATTGGCTCACTCACAAAACCATGGTTCAGTGACGTCCACGGCCTGGATGAACGTGATGCAATACGAGAAATGCGTCTCAATGCAGCACAACTATTCCTAGCAACGTATTTATCAGCACAGCTCATTCATGAGAACTGTGCATGGTTGCAACCAAGCCAACCTTGAACAGAATAACAGCCAAGAGCACGCCTTCAAAACTGCATGAATCCAACTGCATCCCGTTGGCACCGCTGCAGTGCGTACGGAACGTTCGTGTATGCTTATGGCGATAGCTCGCCACCTCTAACATGTGCACCCCTTCGTCGTTGTGAAGATTTTTAGAAAACTGCTGCCTGACACGTCATCCCTCCTCTCAGTTATCTCAGCGGCCTCATTACTGACAGGCGCCACCGGCCCGGTCTGCCTGACATTCACCGGTCACCTGGGCACGTGTCGACCGGCCGGCAGCTGTCCCCTCTCAGACGGTATCACCGCCGCCGGCTGCTGGACCGGGGAGAGCTGCTGCCCGCGCGACAGTGGCAACCCCGTGCGTTGGAGCCTCCGACCCTCCGATGACAGCGGCGCACCGACGGCCCCGGCTCCGGTGGACGGCCGCTCCGGCCGCAGCCGACGCCAAACAAGGAATCGCCCCGGCCAAGGGAAGGGCTTCTTTGCCGGGGGTGAGGATGTGACAGGCCCCCATGGTCAAGGCACGGGCGTGGTCAGCTTCCGCCCGAACATATACCAACAGACGTTAAGGTGGCTGTGGTGGCTGCGCGGATAGGATTTACTTTACCCGGTCCACTCGCCACACGTGGGGCTGAGATCAAACTCACTCACTAACGTTCCTTTCTGAATAGTACCCACCCTTTCACAATGGCTTAACCTACCCGTCCCCTATTACATGTATGTACCCACAGGCCTATTCAGCCTGTGAAGTTATCTACTGCGCCAGCCTGCGATGTTGGGCGGCTGGGAGCCGGTGGTGGTGGCACCGTCCGGCACTGACCACCTGTGCCTGTACCGGAGCGCCCCACACATCGCCCAATCACTGGCAACAGCTCG
Organism: Pollicipes pollicipes; assembly: GCF_011947565.3. Lineage (NCBI taxonomy): Eukaryota > Metazoa > Arthropoda > Thecostraca > Pollicipedomorpha > Pollicipedidae > Pollicipes > Pollicipes pollicipes. The sequence goes on from NW_023597055.1 coordinate 25,499,980, forward strand.
TGCTGAGCGGCTGGCCGGTGGCGCGGCCTAATACGGCATGTCGTGCGATGTCAAGTGGAGGACTTCACAGCATGGGCAGCGTGTCGTGTTGGGTGCAGGTGTTGTGTTAACTGCGGGTGCGAGTACAGGCGCGGATACGGCTAAGGCGTTAACGAAATGTGCAGATGCTTCAATAAATACTATGTAATGTTAGTGCTTGCCCTTGTTTTAGCAACAAATAACGTGATTCCATTCGTTTCGTGTCTTTGCAAGCTGTTTCCGTCCGTGAGCGCGGACTATCCGGCCTATGGCACTACGCAAAACAAAAGAGCGTTGCGAATGTAGAACACAGCTGACCGTGGTATGCAATATTTTGGGATGCCATCATCGTTGAAAACTAAGTCACCCAGTAGTGACGAACATTGGTAAGGAAAATGATGCCTGATTAGTGATAATTTTGGATAGTCTCCAGACCATCACAAATCTTAACTGAGACCGATAACGTGCAAAAAGGGCCCAATGTAGCGTCTTGTAGAGACCTTGACCTATATTGTTAGGAACAAATGCAATCGTTATAGTACCTGAGGCGGATCAAGGTTTTTGTGATGAAGAGGAGGGGGGGGGGAGGGGGGGTAACCAAAATTGTGTCATTACTTGGAGTTAAAATTCCTCAAAAAATCTTACTGCGTGCCAGTTATTGCACTCTCAGAATCTTAGGATGGCTTTTTTAATACAGAAACCCATCTGTCTGTACGCGGCCCGAGAAATTTAGACGAGCTACGCATACACGTACATTATGCTTAGTCGTTCTTCGAAATAATGGTAACTCCCGCCACTTGAAAACTAAGTTTTTCGAGAAAAAAACTTTGCAAAATTAACTTAAGTTAACTGCAAATAACAGAACTATCAAGAGTTTTATTGGTATCATATTAATAACCGGCCGGCTCGACGATGTAATCAGCTGACGGCTGATAGGATAAATATGCAGAGTTTTTACTCTGTTTGGTATGAAAGACAACCAAAAGCCTAGCATTTACAACGTTTTAAGAACATGATACACGAGCATGATATGAGTCACAGTTTCAGTACCAATGAAAATGATACATGCAACGTTGGTGGCACGTAAAATTATGTTTGACAATTGCGCGTGAAAATTCATCAGCGCATATTCGACTGCTTCTCTAAGGGTAAGGCACCAAGGCGGGTAGGAAGAGAGTCTGAGCAATTACGGGTACCGCAGCAGGCTAGCAAAGAGGCTTCCATCAACAAGTAAAGCGTCCTCAGAGCAAGAGAGAAGAACGGAAGACCAACTTGCTGGGGCCCTGAACAATCCGGAGTGTCGGCAGGCTGACAAATGTGACCCCGGCCAGAGCACAGTGCTTTTTGAGCAACTGGCAATTGCCAAAGACCAGTGTGCGTAAATGAATGCCCCTCTGCAATCAAGAGTGTCCTGGTAGGATGACAGAAAGAGCCCCAATAGCAGTGAAGGGCTCTCCGCAAAACGTGATCAATCGCGAGGAGACCTAGACCAAGGTAGAGGGCCTCCGAGCATTGGGTGGCTTGGTTCCTCGCCTTACATGGGCCCCAGCAACAGCGAAAGACCCTCTGAGCAGGTGGGAAAACCCAGGGCTAATATGAAGGGAAACCGAGGAACTGAGCATCTGCGCAACTGAGCAACTGAGCAACTGACCCCGGCATATGAGGCCCCAGCTAAAGTGCGTAGAGTCTTTCGCGAGAATGGAAAGAATCTGTGGAGCATTCCTGAGGACCATCGCTACTCGGATACAAAATGCTAGAAACCCGTTTTTAATTGCAAAAGACGCGGAATGCTTCTATCAGGTCAAAGGATGGAAATTATTTTACATTGTGTCTCCATTGGGTTATGTTACGGGCCACAGCATGTCGATACTGTAGCGGGTCATGGAAGGTGCGAGTCCTGTCACGTTAAGGCTTTAAATATTTCCACAAAAACGCCAAAGCACCTCTCGTGGTAGCACAGTTTCATTACCGTACGTGAGCACCGTACGTGCGAGGTCATACAAAGTCATGGAGTAACTCGATTGACCTTACAATGTCCTCCGTAAGTACGCTGTGACATTGTTTACATTGCATCAGTTAGTCCGAGCCCACAAGCACAACTGCGTCGGTAAATTGCTAACGCCGTCAACCGCAAACGATGGTGAAAACTGCCTGAGCACAGCACAGAGCGGCGACGGGCACACAAAGATTTAGAGCGCACACATGCCTGCACCTCTCCGTTTGATGTAGAAATTATTGCGGTAGAACATGTGGTTTAAATCGTTACGGGGCCGTTGCAACGATTGGCGTTGTGGACGAAGGCGGCCCGGCAAAGCTGGAGAGAGCTATGTCCAGATAAAAACAAAGAAGCACGGGTTACAGACTGCTAAGCCGGTTTGTTTTTACAAAGCCTGAGTTCCACCACCGCCATGGGAATGCGGGGGAAAAATATCCACCCAGCAGTCACACCAGCATTCGGAGGCCTATAAAAGCTCCGGCAGCTCTCCCAGCACCAGATGATGTTTACAGAGGTGCTACAATTTGACGTGGTCCACACGAAGAATTTCGGCGTAGTGAAATGTAAGTAAAAACCCTCAGTGAAATGACGTGGTGGTCAGACCCATCCTTTGGCGTATGATTAAATATATAGTCATCCGCGTTTTAATAAGGACAATGTGTTGCTCCCTTCCCTCTCTAGAGGCATGAATCGGCTCATAATGCCCGCTTAATTGCAGTGAATAGCATATGATTTCGAGGCTCAACAAGTACCCTTTAAGCAACTTTAAGTAGCGAATGACATCGCAGAGACCGTGAAGTACAAATATTTTGGTAAATATGCGGTCATACGAAATTGTAGCAGGTAAATAAGAGTCCGCCTCATGTTACGTCAACCTTTAAAATGTGCTCACAGCAAGGCTAAACATTAACAATGCGACAGCATCTCCATCATGCATGATGATTCAATGTGAAAGGTCACACGAAGTCACGGAATTAGATCGGTTGATCTTGCAATGTCCTCCGTAGAAAGACTGTGGCATTGTTTGCCTTGCATCATTAAGTCCGAGCCCACAAGCACAACTGCGTTGGTAAATTGCTATCACCGTCAACCACGAACGATGGCGAAAACTGCCTGAGCACAGCACAACGCGGCGACGAGCACACACAGATTTAGAGCGCACACATGCCTGCACCTCTCCGTATGTTGTGGAAATTATTGCGGTGGCACATGGGGTGTAAATAATCAGGAGACCGTTGCAACGATTTGAGTTGTGGAGGGAGGCGGCCTTGTGAAGCTGGAGAGGGTTATGTCCAGATCAAAACAAAGAAGCACGGGTTACAGACTGCTAAGCCGGTTTGTTTTTACAAAGCCGAGACGCCACATCCACCATGGGGATGCGGGCGGGAAAAAACCTACTAGCGTTCCCGTCATCAACCGGTGCCTTATAGAAGCTCGGTCAGTTCCTCCAGCGCCAGTCCGCTGGTGGAACTGCTTGCAGGTGTCTGGGTGACTCCAGATGATGCGCCCGGCTCCCACGTCTGGTGCAGAATGATGCTTCTCTTGCTCCTCCTGGCGCTGGGTGCCGCTCTTGAACTGACGTTCGCACGTTTGGCCGTGTCTATATATGGAGTCTAGAGGTATGCATGTTTGTGGAGAGACAAAGGTCAGGCAGATACAGTGATGTTTACAGAGGTGCTGCAATTTGAAGCATCCCACACGAAAAATTTCAGCCCAGTGAAATGTCAGTGAAAACAAATACCAGTGAAATGTCGTGGTGGTCAAATATTTTATTCAGTATAGGATGGAATATTTAGCCACCGCTTTTAAGCAAAGTAAATGCGTTGTTCGATTCCCTATCTAGAGGTATAAATCGGCCCGTAATGCCTGCTTAATTACAATGAGTAGCCTGGGATTTCGAGACCTTACAAGCACCCTTTTTGGCAATTTTAAGTCGCCAATGACATCACCGTGAGAGTGAAATCCCCAGATTTCGATAAACTTGCCGTCAGTTGTTAATCGTCGGTAAAAGGTCAGCTGGCCAGACTGGGAGTGACGTTGTTTTTAATTGATTCAGTGTAATGACCTGACGGCTCCAAAATGGTTGAAGGTGTTGGCATTAAGCTTGAAGTGCATAACCGTGTCACGGCTTACATCACAACCAGCCAAACCTGGAGGTGAAACAAGTTCACATAGCACGTCCAGAAAATAGATGCCAAAGTGTTGACCGCGGGATGGGACAAAGCAAGGAGCCCAAGACAAGTATTGATAACATCGCAAGTAAAGCATATGATGAGAAAAGTACTCGGTCATTGGCGAACGTGCGTACAGGGTCGGTACACGAGGAAGGGAGGCCACTGTATTCCAGATAGCATACAAAGCGACATAGCTTTCCAGTTTTAACTCAAAGCTGTTTGCGCTGCGTAACATAATGTTCCGTTGAGATGGCATGACTTTGAACATGTCACTGGCTTCCAATGCTGCTTCCCGGTTTCCCCTACATGACCCCTCATGAAAACGAAACCATGGATCCTAGCTCTGGCTGGTTCATAAATACCAACATCTGGCTTCCGCTTGCCATCGATTTCTCACAGACACCAGGTACTGGTTTCCTGCTCTGGCGTCCGTGATTGGCTCACTCACAAAAGCATGGTTCAGTGACGTCCGTGGCCTGGATGAACGTGATGCGGTACGAGATATGCGTCTCTGTGCACCACAAACATTCCTAGCAGCGTATTAATCAGCACAACTTCATGAGAACTGAGCACTGGTCCCATGCAAGCCAATCATGGACAGCATAACAGCCAAGAGCACGCCACTTAAACCGCATGAATCCTGGTGGCACTGCTGCACTGCGTACGGAAGTTCGTGAATGCTAATGACCACCTCTGTTCCTCGCCATATATGGGCCCAGCAACAGCGCAACACCCTCTGAGCAAGTGGAAAAACCCGCGGCTAATTTCAAGTGGGAGCCGAGGAACTGGGCATCTGCGCAACTGAGCAACTGAGCAACCGGCCCCGGCATATGGGGCCTCGACAAAAGCGCGTAGAGCCTTTCGCGAAGATCGGGAGAATCCGTGGAGCATTCCTAAGTACCATCGCTACACGGATACAAAGTTCCAGAAACCCTTTTTTGGTTCCAAAAGACGCGCAATGCTTCTACCAGGTCAAAGGATAGGGATTATCTCTCTTTGTGTCTCCATTGGGCTATGTTACGAGCCACAGCAAGTCGATGCTTTAGCAGGTCATTGAAGGTGCAATTCATGTCACGCCAAGGCATTGTTTGCCTTGCATCATTTAATGCGAGGTTGTACCATGTCATGGAATAACTGGGGTGACCTCACAATGTCCTCCGTAAGTACGCTGTGGCATTGTTTGCATTGCATCATTAAGTCCGAGCCTACAAGCACAACTGCGTTGGTAGATTGCTAACACCATCAACCGCGAACGATGGTGAAAACTGCCTGAGCACAGCACAGAGCGGCGACGGGCACACCAAGAGTTAGAGCATGCCTACACCTCTGTGTCTGTTGTGGAAATTATTGCGGTAGCATATAGAGTGTCAATCGTTACGGGGCCGTTGGGACGATTCACGTTGTGGACGAAGGCGGCCCGACAAGTTGGAGAGGGCTATGCCCAGATCAAAACAAAGAAGCACGGGTTACAGACTGCTAAGCTGGATTGTTATCACAAAGCCGGAGTTCCACGTCCGCCATGGGATGCGGGCAGAAAAGAATCCTCCCAGCAGTCACAGCAGCATTCGGATGCTTATAAAAGCTCCGGCAGTTCTTCCAGCACCAGGTGATGTCTGCAGAGGAGCTGTAATTTGAAGCAGTCCACACGAAAAATTTCAGCCCGGTGAAATATAAGTAACAATATATCAGTGTAATGTCGTGGTGGTCAGACCCATCCTTCGGTATATGATGGAATATTTAGCCATCGGCGTTTTAATGAGGACAATGTGCTGTTCCCTTCCCTGTCTAGAAGTATGAATCGGCCCATGTCAGCTTAATTGCAGTGAATGGCTTATGATTTCAAGGCTTAACAAGCGCTTTTAAGGCAATTTTAAGTAGCGAATGACATCGCAGAGACAGTGAAGTCCAAATATTTTGGTAAAGTTGTGGCCATACGAAAATGTGGCAGGTAAAGAAAAGTCCGTTTCATGTCGCGTCAAGCCTTACAATTCGCTCACAGTAATGCTAAACATTCACAATGTGATAGCATCTCTATCACGCATGATGATTCAATGTGAAAGGTCACACGAAGTCACGGAATTAGATCGGTTGACCTTGCAATGTCCTCCGTAGGTAGACTGTGACATTCTTTGCCTTGCATCATTAAGTCCGAGCCCGCAAGCACAACTGCGTGGGTAAGTTGCTATCACCGTCAACCACGAACGATAGTGCAAACTGCCTGAGCACAGCACAACGCGGCGACGAGCACACACATATTTAGATCGCACACATGCTTTCATCTCTACGTTTGTTGCGGAAATTACTGTGGTAGCACATGGAGTGTAAAACGTAAGGAGGCCGTTGCAACAACTTGTGTTGTGGAGAAAGGCGGCCAGGTGAAGCTGGAGGGAGCTATGCCCAGATCAAAACAAAGAAGCACGGGTTACAGACTGCTAAGCCGGATTGCTATGACAAATCCGAGACGTCACATCCGCCATGGGGATGAGGGCGGAAAAGAACATACTTAGCGTTCCAGCCATCAATCAGTGCATTATAAAAGCTCGGTCAAATCCTCCACCGCCAGTCCGGTGTTGGGACTGCTTGCAGGTGGCTGGGCGGCTCCGGACGGTGCGCCCACGTCCGGTGCAGAATGGTGCGCCTCTGGCTCTGCCTGGCGCTGGCTGCCGCTCTTGACCTGACGTTACCACGCTTGGTCGTGCCGATGTATAAAGGTGAGGTTTAGAGACGTGTATGTTTGTAGAGAACCACATGTCAGACAGATACAGAGATGTTAACATAGGCGCTGCAACATGAAGCAGTTCGCACGATAAATTTCAGCCCAGTTAAATGTCAGTAGAAACAAATACCAGTGAAATGTCGTGGTGGTCAAACCTTTTATTCGGTTTAGGATGAAATATTTAGCCACCCGCGTTTAAGTAAAGTAAATGCGTTGTTCGATTCCCTATCTACAAGTATGAATTGGCCCGTAATGCCAGCTTAATTACAATGAGCGGCCTGGGATTTCGAGGCCTAACAAGTAACCCTTTTGGCAATCTGAAGTCGCCACTGACATCACAGGAAGAGTGAAGTCCCCAGACTTCGATAGCTTTGCCGTTATTTGTTAATCTTTGGTAAAATGTCAGCCGGCCAAATTGCGAGTGACGTTGTTTTTAACGTAATTGAGTGTAATGACCCTACGGCTCCAAAATGATTAAAGATGTTGGCATTCAGCTTGAAGTGCATAACTGTGTCACGGCTTACATCGAAGCCAGCCAAACCTGGAGGTCAAACAAGTTCACGTAGCACGTCCAGAAAATAGGTGCCAAGATGTGGGTTGCGGGATGGGACAGCGCAAGGAGCCCAGGACAAACAATCATAACATGGCAAGCGTAGCATATGGTGAAAAACTCGGTCATTGGCGAGCGTGAGTCATGCCTCGGTATGCAAAGCAGGGAGGCCATTTTATTCCAGATAGCATACAAAGCGACATAGCTTTCCAGTTTTAATTTACGGCTGGATGCACTGCATAACAAAATGTTCCGTTGAGATGGCATGACGTTGAACATGCCACTGGCTTTTAAAGCTGCTTCCCGGTTTCCACTACACCTCATGAAAACGAAGCCATGGATCCTAGCTCTGGCTGGTTCATAAATAACAAACCTTGGCTTTCGTTTGCCATCGATTTCTCACAGACGCCAGGTACTGGTTTCCTGCTCTGGTGTTCGTGATTGGCTCACTCACAAAAGCATGGTTCAGTGACGTCCGCGGCCTGGATGAACGTGATGCAATACGAGATATGCGTCTCAATGCACCACAAACATTCCTAGCAGCGTATTAATCAGCACAAGTTTTAATGAGAACTGTGTTCTGGTCCCATGCAAGCAGAACATGGACAGGATAACAGCCAAGAGCACGCCATGAGAACTGCATGAATCCCGTTGGCACTGCTGCAGTGCGTACGGAAAGTTCGTGAACGCTAATGACGATAGTTGACCACCTCTGGCGCGTGCACCCATTCGTCGTTGTTAAAAAATATAAAAACTGCTGCCTGACACGCTATCCCTCTTCCCAGTTATCTCAGCGGCCTCATTACTGACAGGCGCCACCGGCCCGGTCTGCCTGACATTCACCGGTCACCTGGGCACGTGTCGACCGGCCGGCAGCTGTCCCCTCCCAGACGGCATCACCGCCACCGGCTGCTGGACCGGAGAGAGCTGCTGCGACAATGGCACCCCTGTGCGTTCGAGCCTCCGACCCTCCAATGACAGCGGCGCACCGACGACCCCTGCTCCGGTGGACGGCCGCTCCGGCCGCAGCCGACGCCAAACACGGAATCGCCCCGGCCAGGGGAAGCCCCCCATCGTCGGGGGTGAGGACGTGACAGGCCCCCAAGGTCAAGGCACGGGCGTGGTCGGCTTCCGCCCGAACATATACCAACAGACGTTTAGACGGCTGTGGTGGCTGCGCGGATAGGTTTATTTTGCCCAGTCCACTCACCACACGTGGGGCTGAGATCAAACTCACTCACTACCTTTCTTTTCAGAATAGCATCCGCCCTTTCACAATGTCCTAACCTACACGTCCCTATTACATGTATGTACCCATAGGCTTATTCAGCCCGTGAAGTTAGCTAATGCGCTTGCCTACCATGTTGGGCGGCTGGGAGCCGGTGGTGGTGGCCACGGCCGGCACTGACCACTTGTGCCCGTACCGGAGCGCCCACACTCACTGCCCGATCACTGGCAACAACTCGTGCTGAGCGGCTGGCCGGTGGCGCGGCCTAATACGGCATGTCGTGCGATGTCAAGTGGAGGACTTCACAGCATGGGCAGCGTGTTGTGTTAGGCGCAGGTCCTGTTTAACTGCGGGTGCGAGTACAGGTGCGGATACGGCTGAGGCGTTAACGAAATGTGCAGATGCTTCAATAAAAACTACGTAATGTCACTGCTTGCCCTTGTTTTAGTAACAAATAAGTTGATTCGTTTCGTTTCATTTCTTTGCAAGCTGTTTCCGTCCGTGTGCGTGGACTATCCGGCCTATGGGACTACGCAAAACAACATAGCGTTCCGAATGTGGAACACAGCTGACCGTGGTATGCTACATTTTAGGATGCCATCATCATTGTTGAAAACTAAGTCACCCAGTAGTGACGAACATTGGTAAGGAAAATGATGCCTGATTAGTGATAATTTTGGATAGTCTCCAGACCATCACAAATCTTAACTGAGACCGATAACGTGCAAAAAGGGCCCAATGTAGCGTCCTGTAGAGACCTTGACCTATATTGTTAGGAACAAATGCAATCGTTATAGTACCTGAGGCGGATCAAGGTTTTTGTAAAGAAGAGGGGGGGGGGGAGGGATGGTCACCCAAAATTGTGTGATCACTTGGAGTTGAAAGTCCTCAAAAGATTATTGCATGCCGGTTATTGCATTCTAAGATTGTTAGTATGGCCTTTTTAATACGGAAACCCATTTTTCTGTATGCAGCTCGAGAAGTTTAGACAAGCTACGCATACACGTACATTATGCTTAGTCGTTCTTCGAAATAATAGTTACTCCTGCCATTTAAAAACAAAGTTTTTCGAGGAAAATTTTTGGTAAAACTAACTTAAGTTAGCTGCAAAAAAACATTGAAATGAAGAGTTTTACTGCTATCATATTATGCGTCGGTCTGCTATCATATTGCTTTTATTACTATCATATCATTTACTGCTATCATATTACTGCTATCATATTATACGGCTGGTCTATGAACTCAGCTGATGCCTGATAGCATAAATAATGCCGAGTTTTTACTCTGTTTCGTATAAAAGACAACCGAAATTTTAGCATTTCAAACACTTTAAGAACGTGATGCACCAGCAAAATATGAGCCACAGCTTCAGTTCCAATGAAAATGATGCATGCAACATCGGCGGCATGTAAAATTATGTTCGACAATTGCGCGTGAAAATTCATCAGCGCATATTCGACTGATTCTCTAAGGGTAAGGCACCAAGGCCGGTAGGGACAGAGCCTGAGCAATTATGTGTGCCGCAGCAGGCTGGCAAAGAGGTTTTCATCAACAAGTAAAGCGTCCTCAGAGCAAGAGAGAAGAATGCAAGACCAATTTGCTGGGGCCCTGAGCAATCCGGAGTGTCCGGTAGGCTGACAAATGTAACTCCGGCCAGAGCACAGCGGTTTTTGAGCAACGGGCAATTGCCAAAGACCAGTGTGCGTGAATTAATGCCCCTCTGCAATCAAGATTGCCCTGGCAGGTTGACAGAAAGAGCCTCAATAGCAGTGAAGGGTTCTCCGCAAAACGTGATCAAAGGCGAGGAGCCTTAGACCAAGGTAGAGGGCCCCCGAATATTGAGTGGCTAGGTTCCTCGCCTTACATGGGCCCAGCAACAGCGAAAGACCCTCTGAGCAGGTGGGAAAACCCAGGGCTAATATGAAGGGAAACCGAGGAACTGAGCATCTGCGCAACTGAGCAACTGAGCAACCGACCCCGGCATATGGGGCCCCAGCTAAAGCGCGTAGAGTCTTTCGCGAGAATGGAAAGAATCTGTGGAGCATTCCTGAGGACCATCGCTACTCGGATACAAAATGTTAGAAACCCGTTTTTGCTTGCAAAAGACGCGGAATACTTCTATCAGGTCAAAGGATGGAAATTATTTTACATTGTGTCTCCATTGGGTTATGTTACGAGCCACAGCAAGTCGATGCTGTAGCGGGTCATGGAAGGTGCGAGTCCTGTCACGTTAAGGCTTTAAATATTTCCACAATAGCGCCAAAACACCTCTCGCGGTAAGGCAGTTTCATTACCGTACGTGAGTACCGTACGTGCGAGGTCATACAAAGTCATGGAGTAACTCGATTGACCTTACAATGTCCTCCGTAAGTATACTGTGACATTGTTTGCATTGCATCAATTAGTCCGAGCCCACAAGCACAACTGCGTCGGTAAATTGCTAACACCGTCATCCGCGAACGATGGTGAAAACTGCCTGAGCACAGCACAACGCGGCGACGAGCACACAAAGATTTAGAGCATGTCTACGCCTCTGCGTTTGTTGTAGAAATTTGTGCGGGAGAATATGTGGTTTAAACCGTTACGGGCCCGTTGCAACGATTCACGTTGTGGACGAAGGCGGCCCGACAAAGTTGGAGAGGGCTATGTCCAGATCAAAACAAAGAAGCACAGGTTACAAACTGCTAAGCCGGTTCGTTTTTACAAAGCCTGAGTTCCACCTCCGCCATGGGATGCGGGCGGAAGAGCATCCACCCAGCAGTCACACCAGCAATCGGAGGCTTATAAAAGCCCCAGCAGCTCTACCAGCACCAGGTGATGTTTACAGAGGCGCTACAATTTGAAGCGGTCCACACGAAGAATTTCGGCGTAGTGAAATGTAAGTAACAAGATCTCAGTGAAATGTCGTGGTGGTCCGACCCATCCTTTGGCACATGATGAAATATATAGTCATCCGCGTTTTAATGAGGACAATGTGTGGCTCCCTTCCCTCTCTTGAGGTACGAATCGGCCCATCATACCCGCTTAATTGCAGTGAATAACCTATGATTTCAAGTCTTAACAAGTACCCTCTAAGCAACTTTAAGTTGCGAATGACGTCGCAGAGACAGTGAAGTTCAACTATTTGGGTAAATTTGCTGCCATACGAAATTGTAGCAGGTAAATAAAAGTCCGCCTCATGTTACGTCAACCTTTAAAATGTGCTCACAGCATTGCTAAACATCACCAATGCGACAGCATCTCCATCATACATGATGATTCAATGTGAAAGGTCACACGAAATCACGGAATTAGATCGGTTGATCTTGCAATGTCCTCCGTAGGAAGACTGACATTGTTTGTCTTGCATCATTAAGTCTGAGCCCACAAACACAACGGCGTTGGTAAATTGCTATCACCGTCATCCACGAACGATGGTGAAAACTGCCTGAGCACAGCACAACGCGGCGACGGGCACACCCAGATGTAGAGAACACACATATCTACGCCTCTGCGTTTGTTGTAGGAATTAGTGCGGTAGCACATGGGGTGTAAATAGTCAGGAGGTCGTTGCAACGACTGACGTTGTGGAGGGAGGCGGCCAGGGGAAGCTGGAGAAAGCTATGTCCAGATCAAAACAAATAAGCCCGGGCATAGACTGATGAACCGGATTGTTATCACAAAGCCGAGACGCCACATCCACCATGGGGATGCGGGCGGGAAAAAACCTACTTAGCGTTCCCGTCATCAGTCGGTGCTTTACAAAAGCTCCGGCAGCTCCTCCAGCTCCAGTCCGGTGGTGGAACTGCTCACAGCTGGCTGGGTGACTCCAGACGGTTCGCTCCGATTCCACATCCGGTGCAGAATGTTGCGCCTCTGGCTCTGCCTGGCGCTGGGTGCCGCTATTGACCTGACGTTCGCACGTTTGGTCGTGCCGATGTATAAAGGTGAGGTTTAGAGACGTGTGTGGTTGTAGAGAACCAAACGTCAGGTAGATACAGTGAAGTTTACAGAGGTGCTGCAATTTGTAGCGGTGTACACGATAAAGTTCAGCACAGTAAAATGTCAGTAAAAAAATTCCAGTGAAATGTCGAGGTGGTCAAAGCTATCCTTCCGTATAGAATGAAATATTTAGCCACCCGCACCTTAGTAAGGAAAATGTGTTGCTCGATGTGCTATCTAGAAGTAAAACAAAGAAGTTACCCGATCTAGATGAATCGGCCAGCAACGCTAACTCAATTACAATGAAAAGCATGGGATTTCAAGACCTAACAAGTACCCTTTTAGGCTATTCTAAGTCGACAACGACATCACAGAGAGAGTGTGGTCCCCAGATTTCACAAATTTGCCGCCATTTGTTAATCTTAAGTAAAAAGTCGGTCTGCAAAACTGTGCGGCACGGCACCCTTCGGGCGTTAGAGGTCAGAAGTGAATCGTTTCGGTGGCTGGCTGTGCTTCAAGCATGGAGTTCATGGGGACTTACGATCGCGCTGGTACAGGAGGTCGGGCAGTTCCACAGAATTATTGTCGAAATTAAGCTTGAAGTGCATAACCGTGTCACGGCTTACATCAAAGAGAGCCAAACCTGGAGGTCAAACAAGTTCGCCCAGCTCGTCCAGAAAATAGGTACCAAAGCGTGGGCTGCGGGATGGGACTAAGCAAGGAGCCCAAGACAAGCATTGATAACATGGCAAGCAAAGCACATGATGAAAAAGTACTCGGTCATTTGCGAACGTGCGTCATGGCTCGGTTTGCAAAGCAAGGAGGTCATTGCATTCCAGATAGCATACAAAGCGACATAGCTTTCCAGTTTTACCTACGGCTGGATGCACTGCGTAACATAATGTTCCGTTGAGATGGCATGACGTTGAACATGCCACTGGCTTTTAGCCATGCTTCTTGGTTTCCAATACCTTACATGAAAACGAGACCATGGATCCCATCTCAGGCTGGTTCTTTCATAAATACCAACCATTGACTTCTGTTTGCCATCGATTTTTCACAGACACCAGGTACTGGTTTTCGGCTCTGGTGTTCATGATTGGCTCACTCACAAAAGCATGGTTCAGTGACGCCCGCGACCTGGATGAACGTGATGCAATACGAGATATGCGTCTCAATGCAGCAGAACTATTCCTAACAACTATTTATCAGCACGACTCATTCATGAGAACTGTGCATGGTTGCAACCAAGCCAATCATGGACAGAATAACAGCCAAGAGCACGCCTTCAAAACTGCATGAATCCAACTGCATCCCGTTGGCACCGCTGCAGTGCTTACGGAACGTTCGTGTATGCTAATGACGATAGCTCGCCGCCTCTAACATGTGTACCCCTTCGTCGTTGTGAAGATTTTTAGAAAACTGCTGCCTGACACGTCATCCCTCCTCTCAGTTATCTCAGCGGCCTCATTACTGACAGGCGCCACCGGCCCGGTCTGCCTGACATTCATCGGTCACCTGGGCACGTGTCGACCGGCCGGCAGCTGTCCCCTCCCAGACGGCATCACCGCCACCGGCTGCTGGACCGGAGAGAGCTGCTGCACGCGCGACAGTGGCAATCCCGTGCGTTGGAGCCTCCGACCCTCCGATGACAGCGGCGCACCGACGGCCCCGGCTCCGGTGGACGGCCGCTCCGGCCGCAGCCGACGCCAAACACGGAATCGCCAAGGCCAAGGGAAGCACTTCGTCGCCGGGGGTGAGGATTTGACAGGCCCCGAAGCTGAAGGCGTGGGCTTGGTCGGCTTCCTCCAGAACATATACCAAAGGGTAATAAATTGGCTTGCGCAGCAGCGTGGATAGGATTTACTTTACCCGGTCCACTCGCCACACGTGGGGCTGAGATCAAACTCACTCACTACCTTTCTTTTCTGAATAGTACCCGCCCTTTCACAATGTCCTAACCTACCCGCCCCCTGTTACATATGTGTACCCATAGGCCTGCCTGCGGTGTGGGTAGTCTTGGAGCCGGTGGTGGTGGCCACGGCCGGCACTGACCACTTGTGCCCGTACCGGAGCGCCCACACACACTGCCCGATCACTGGCAACAACTCGTGCTGAGCGGCTGGCCGGTGGCGCGGCCTAATCCGGCATGTCGTGCGATGTCAAGTGGAGGACTTCACAGCATGGGCAGCGTGTTGTGCTGGGCGTAGGTTGTTGTGTTAACTGCGGGCGTGAGTACGGGTGCGGATACGGATAAAGGCGTTTAACGAAGTGCACAGATGCTTCAATAAATACTATGCAATGTTACTGCTTACCTTTGTTTTAGTAACAAATAACGTGATTCGTTTTGTCTCGTCTCTTTGCAAGCTCTTTCCGTGCGTGTGCATGAGCTATCCCGGCCTATGGGGCTACGCAAAACAACATGGAGTTCTGCTGTGATTCGCGATAGTTATGGATAATCTCCACGCCATGGAAAATCATGGCGAGACCGACAACGTGAAGCCCCATGTAGCGTCATGTAAAAGCCATTGCCTAAGCTGTTAGGAGCAAATGGAACTGTTCCAGTACCTGAGGTGGATCCAGGATTTCGTGGTGGGGGGGGGAGAGGGTGTGGGTGGGTGAGTGGGTTCACCCAACATTGCAGGGCCCTCTAGAGTGAAGCGTCCTCCGAAGAGTAGTTACATGCTGGTCATGAGATCTTAAGATTTTTAGTACACTCTTTTCAATACAGGAAGCCGTGTTGCTGCGAACAGCCCTTGAGAATTAGGAAAGACACGTATGAACATATATTTTGCTTATTTATTGTCTTCATACCGTGGTAAATCCTGTCATTTTGGGCCGAGATTTTTCGAGAAAAAGGGGCAAAATAAACTGAAGTTAGCTGCTAAATGCCATGAAAAGATACCGACTTCATTCCTACGAGTTTTACATCTAGCCGGCTGGTTGATGTGATCTGCTGATGGCTTGTGACTAATGCAAATTTGTACCCTGTGTAGTATGAAGGAAAACCAAATATCAGAGCATTTAGAACATATCAAGAACGTGATGCACAAGTATATTAAATGTCACAACTTACCAATGCCGCAACAATACCAATGAAAAGTATGACTGCAGGTGTAAGTTAATTTTTAAAAATTATTGCAGGTGTGAGTGTGACATTGGCACGGCTAGGACGTCTATAAAATGTCGTGTAGATGCTTCAATAAATACTCGTGATGCTGCTGCTTGCGCTTGACTTAGTCATCATTAACTGGATTCAGTTTTTCCGTTAAGTTGTTCATTGTTTCCGTGTATGTGCTCGACTCTCGTTCACTTCGGTCACTTGCATTCATTGTCAGCTTTTCTCAACCACCTTAACTCCCGGCTGCGCCAGGCCATCCCTGTCCGAAGTCATCGACCGCTCTGGCCCGCACACGCGACCTCGGACAGGTCACGTGGTCAATGCCCCGGAGGCGTGAACACACCCGGCCGCGCCGGTTAAACGCTGACCAGGCCGGCCGAGCATCAGCCCGGAGACCCGTTACCAAAAGCGTGCTAAATTCTTCCCTGTCATAATTGAGACGACCAACAATATCAGAAAGATTTACAAGAGCACACTTAACGTTTTGAAACAGACAATAAAGATAACAGATAGGAACAAATACACACACGCACTCAGTCGCGCCGACATAGGTAGCTGACCTAAAATGACCCAGGCCAACATTTTGTTTTTAGGAGCATACTGCCTAGCCAAATCTTTGACGCTTATTGAAATGTGACTCGAAGCAGTCTTGTATGATGTTGGTCACCATGACCTGCGACAAGTCAAACAAGGTCACTGACCTTAAATGAGCAACAGTACCTTTTGCTTAGAACAGGTGTCTAGGTTCTGGATGCAGTTTGGGCACCAATCTGGAGTTTGACCATGTTTGACTACATTTGGCCCGAAGGTCATGTCCTAAGGATGTCAAATTTTGACATAGTGAGCTCAAACATAGGCCAAAATCTTATAAATATGGTGTGGATAGCTCTCTTAGTCTCTGAGATCTCAAGGAGAGGGGGGGGGGGGTCAAATTGAGCCCCACCCGAGCGAAAGATACTCAACCGGCCACTGGAGCGCGTACTTAAGGAACTGGTCGGGTGACAGGTGTGAGTTAAAACGCTTCTATTGTCATTATATTGCGCACAGATCTTACTGAATGTGCTAGGGGTGTGAAAAACATCTGCTGATACCAATGTTGTATGGGTTTTATGCTTCCGTTGACCGACACCATGTTAGGAAGCCGGCAATACCGCTAAATCTAGGATGCGGCGAGCAGTTGATTATGCAAAGATAAAGTGTACGCGCATCTTCAGCTGATTGTGATGCCATTTAATCAGAAATTACCACCAACCCTGGTAAAAGTTCTGCAAGGAACTGAACGGTACCGGGCGAAACCAGACAGGATGTGGCGGAGCTCAACAGAGCCAGACAAGATCGGACTCGATCGAATGGTGAACCGGATAAAACCGGATTGAACGTGTTGAGACCAGACGGACTAAGACGCTCCAAGCGAACTGGACGAACCGGATGGGCCCAAGTGGGACCGTCTCGACGGACCCAGCTCGCAAGAAGGATTCTCTTCGTACGACCGTCTCTGCGAGCTACCAATGCTGACTATGTGCTTGGTCTACACATGTGACGCTAGTCCGCTCGTATGTGAATGGTTATCAGTTTCGCAATCGCAGGAGTCGACCTGGTCTCATTCATGGCTAAGGTGTGCGGACAAGAGCATCCAATCAGGTGAACGTCACTCGCATCCCGCCAGGTGTCTGCAAGCGCCTGGGTTACAACACGTACGGATCAAAAACTCTGTGCCAGCGAACCGCCTTCAGATGTGGTTGGAAACCTCGCAGTAATAAAGAATCGTTTCACGAAGATCGTCTGGCGGGCAGAGACTTAGATGCCCTCCCCGCCCTCCCCCCCCCCCCCCCCGCCATGCTGGACTCCACTGTCGTAACGAACGGCTCCCAAACGTGCGTCGCGCCAACAGGACATTACTATGAGAAGAGGCCACTAAGCCACAGGCCACAAGGTCAAGAAGCCGCCGAGAGACCGAAACATCGGGAACACCAGACATTGCCCGCACAAAACAGTCCACACGGCGCACTTAAGGCGTCGAATTCAAGGACCGGTAGAATCAAATGGGGCTGAAATATTAACCATGCAGGAAACTGAATTTTGTGGTTAGCATTTACTTGCAGCAATTTGTTTAATAATATGAGTTCACAACTACCCGCCCATCTGGAACGAGCTCTCCTGCTGCCCCGCACCAGAGTGGGAGATGCAAAGTACGGCCAGTGGTGTGGCGTTTACGTAGTTCGTGTGGTACCTGATAACAATCGGACGGGATCCAAAGACAGGACAGCGGGAGGGACACCTGGGCCCAGGAGAGACCAGCGGCCAAATCAAAGGCTGACCTACAGTACGGTCTACAGTATAATCAACTACAGTATAATCGGAACCACAGTATAATCTGTGCCAGTGTCGAGACAAAAGCGAGAGGAGGTGGGGCGTCGAAGACTCGAACGAGGCCCGTGATTGGCCGGTGAGAGCGCCGGTTGCATGCGTCTTCCCTATGGTATTCGGCTTAATTCGGTTTCCGGTTTTTCGCTATTTCGGTTTACCAATGTTTTTTGGTCATGTCGGTTTCCCAACGGTCCGGATAAGGATGGCCGGTGTCCAAGAGGAGCCAGTAGCCGCTTGGGTGACCTGAATGTTGAGGTGGGCGAGGAGGTCGTTGTTGGATGACAGCTACCAGCATTATATTGGTCATCTCTCTTCTCATGGCATGGCTCTGATCTGATCACGAGCTCGACATTGAGATCATGATCGAGACTGAGATGCAGACTGAGACTGAGAAGCGTTCATTTTGACTTTTGTTGTCTTGGAGGTGTTAAACTGACGTTTTTCATCGGCAATTAAGATGGCAGCACTGCCGAAACCTGGCAGCTAAAGCACCGTAATACAACGCCGCCAGTAAGACACACGTGCCTTGGAACGGCCGAGGCGGTGGCATATGACAGTGGGAGGGATTAGTTGGCATGATGTGGAGCATGCCGAAACCCGAGCTAGTAGACCCAGGGACATTTGGCAACCCATCATATATAATTTGTTCACCGAGTGGTGTACCCTCTTCGTAGATGTATCCCACCGGTGGACCAACCTGCATCAGGTTGGTCCACCTGGACCCAGGCTGCGGGCCTCAGCATGCTCTATCCCTTGCCTGGGCAGAGCACATGATGTCTTACATACTACGTTCAACAATTACATTCATCACAAGTACGTTCATCAAGTACGACATTCAGCGTCCGTTCATATTGGTATTATTGAAATGCGCGAGTAATATCAGTGCATATTCAAGTGTAAAAGAACGCGTGAAAACTGCACTGTTTTGTTTTCTTCATGTAATTCTTGAGGACGCACGCGGTTCTGTGACAGCTTGCCTTTGCATCATTTGCCACCAGGTAGGTTTCCGCGATCTTTACCTTCACAAACTAACCTTTCATCCACCGCGTTTGTCGCAGCTGTTTTGTCTGACTCTTGCAGTTAGTTTCTATATTCAAAAACTGAACTGAAAGTGAAGTAAGTGTTCGCATCTTTCTGTAGCGATTGCATTTGCTCATTACGTGATGCTGCATGAGGTTCCTCCCATGGGGGTCTCAGCCGTGATTTATTGTAGTCTGGAAATGATCAATAATTATCGCTAACCACGGCTCATTTTCCCCTACCAATGTTGGTGCATACTGATTCGTACTAATTTTCCAACGATGCTGATAACCTCTTAGGATACAGCACACCACAGTCGACCGTGTCCTAAATTCTTAACTCTACGTTGTTTTCCGTAGTCCCAAAGGCCGGATAGTTCATACGCCTACATGGACCGTGAGCTTGGGCGGCGGGCCTGCATCAACTGCGCGCTCGGAGAGCGCGCCCCGACGGCGAACAGCTGTAGTTACGATTGCTTTTTTAGTCCACATTCGGGTCTGTTTTTTTCATGTTGTCGGTGTGTGTCGTCTTGTTTCAGGGCGGTTTTTTGATGCTGTCAGTGTGTGTCGTTTTGATGTGCTGGGTTTGTAGAATTACTGTTGTGTGACGCCAGATATGGATGTAGCCAAACCTAGTAATGTCGACGGCTGACCTGACTTCGAGCAGCGTAAATGTGAGGTTACCCCGTTTTCCGGGAAGGGATGTGTTCGTCTTTTCCTGTACGGCTTTGACAGATTTGCCCGACTGCAGGCATGGTGTGATGTCCGAAAAGTTTATATCCTTCCGTTGTGTTTTTCGGGCATTGGCAGAGATGCATGCGATACATTACCTAGGGACCAACAGCAAACTTTTCAGACATCAGCTGATGGTCTCTGGGCTTCATTCTCTCAGCGTAGTGCGGTGGATTATGACTTGGCTTTAAAGGTTCTTAGGTATGACCCTACCGAGGCTCGGAACAACGTTGCCATCATATTTTGCAAACATGTGGCCAATGCGTTTCCCAGCCAGCCAACTGACGGTCAGCGGAGCTGTTGTTGAGTTGTTATTCCTCTCAACACTGCCAGATGATAATTATTCAGCTGTAGCCGCTGACGGCATTCCTTCTTCCGATGCTACCGTAGCAAAGGTTACACATGAGCGCAGCCTTGTTGAGTACAACTCTGGCGCTTTTGTCCGCTTGCGCTTTTTACAGCAGACAGAGGCAACACAGCCATCGCTCAGCTGGGGCGCAGTATAGCTGAGCAAGCCTGGATAGCCACTGCGTCAGATCGCGACCAGTCGAGTCCCGTCAGCCACGCGAGTGAGGCCCGCCGAAAGCCGGCCCTTTGACGCCTCTCTTCGCTGGCGGGGATCCACTGGCAACGGTTTCATTTAATGTCGGAGGCCCTAAGACTCTCAGCGTACCCTGCCTCAAACAATATCAAGCTCACTATTCTATTATTTATAGTCGAATGCCCGTGAACGCTAACTTTTTGAATGGCCGAATTAAAACTTGAAAGGGTATTCCACGCCTCGGTACACCAATACTCGCCGTTTTAATGCGCTCCATGCTCATGCCGATAGTGATTGCATCAAACCCACCTCGAACAGTGCAGTTTATGCGCATTTGTTAGGAGCTTTACATACGCGCAAATCTATGCAATGCCTTGTATTTAACACATTCGGTATGGGCATTAATCACACATCTTTAATCTTGCTATTTACAAGCCCATCGCCGATCATGTACCACTGCGACCGATTGTAATGCGAACTGTGGAGAAAAGAAAGAAGGCAGAAACTGGACGCCTGCTGCCATCTATTCATGCCAGGGGCGCGACAAGAATTTGAGACGGGAGTGGGAAGGGGGGGGGGGATCTACCAGGATTTGCGACGGGGAAGGATGGGATCCCAGCCGCGATAGCAGTCGTTTCACGGGCGGATCGAGACGAGGTATCAGTACCACGCAGTGAGTTATTGTTGGGGATATTGTCCTCGTCTGGTGTGCAACGTTTCCGCCAGTTAATTTTCACTCCAATTCTCCCTAATTTCTGATTTAGTCACTCACACATTCTCCAAACAAACAGCCTCTCTCTCTCTCTCTCTCTCTCTCTCTCTCTCTCTCTCTCTCTCTCTCTCTCTCTCTCTCTCTCTCTCTCTCTCTCTCTCTCTCTCTCTCTCTCTCTCTCTCTCTCTCTCTCTCTCTCCTCTCTCTCTCTCTCTCTCTCTCTCTCTCTCTCTCTCTCTCTCTCTCTCTCTCTCTCTCTCTCTCTCTCTCTCTCTCTCTCTCTCTCTCTCTCTCTCTCTCTCTCTCTCTCTCTCTCTCTCTCTCCCTTCCTCTCTCTCTCTCCTCTCTCTCTTTCTCCCATCCCTTGCATCATGAAGAGCGCAGCACGATTTACTCTTTCTGAGAAACATCTTCCAACGTAAACTGGACTCTCAAATCCCGCCAAGCTGTATCCTATTGCTTGTACCGCCTCGACAGACCCGCACCCGAACTTTTCTCGCTCTACCTCGCGTTCGCGTGCAAACAGTGCAGGGCGGCCTGTTTTGTAAGCTGCTAAGCGTTGGGAACACTTTTTTAGCGAGCAACGCTGGAGCGGACATCCTTCATGATTTTTTTTTTGGGGGGGGAGATTTTTAGAGTTCAACCGGTCAGGTATGTTTCAACTCTGCAGCATCTTCAATTAACTTGAAGCTGTTATCCTTGAATTCTGTTCATATAGATAAGTCAGTAGTATGAGCCTCACTCTTCGGAAAAACCAGGAGAATGGAGACATAGGTTGATGTTTCGGCAACATGCCTCTATCAAAGCAATAGCACTTCCGCTATTTTTTCGATGAAGGCAGGTTGGCGCAATATCAACCTAATTACATCTCCATTATCCTGGTGTACCGAGGAATAAGGCTAATACTGCTGCTTTATCTTTGTGAATGAAGTTCCCCGCTAATGTAATGGACAGCTTACGTAATTCTGAATTGTGTTCATACTGCTGTCTGATGTGTATTTGTTGCATATCATTTACACGAGTTTACCTGTTAGTGGAGTGCTGCTTTGTCGGCGATAAAAGAAAATAAACAAATAATAGCTATCCGGCCGTCCTCATGTGTAATGGCGCACTGCGGATGACGTCTTGCTCTCAGCCATGTACGCGTCGCAGCCCAAATTGCTCCTTGGAATTGCTGGGATTCGAACCAGGATTATCTGATTAAGGGTCCAAGCCTCTACTACCAGGATTTGAAGCTGTCAGGACAGGAAGAGAGCAAGCTCTTTCCAGTTTGCTTCAACTGATAGACCACTGGGCTGTATAAGAAGATCCTGGTTTGTGTCCCAGCAATGGTAAGGAAATAATTCGGACTGTAATGCGTGAGTGCGTATGTATGCGTATGCGTATGTTATGCGGGTGCGTATGCGCACAGTGCGTATGTAATGCGTATATAGCTTAAGGATCGTGATCCCCATCTATATGGGGCTTGGAACCAAAAAAGCCATCTTGAAGATCACTCGACGCAGTTCACAGCCCTGCCCTTCTTATGACGCGCTCGGGTAGGGGTGGGGGTCAAATCGACCTCCCCGAAGGTTTTTCCTAGATGATTTCCGAACGACGCGGCGTAGTCGCGCCAAATTTTGCATAGTTGTAGACAATTGAATAGCGGATCGTTTGTTATCAAACATTTAGATAAACCTTGTAAGGTCGCTAACCTATGGCAGGTCAAAGTCAGACTACGGATTCGGCGAAGGCAATTTCTACGGCATCTTTCAATCTGATCCAACAACGGAGTGTTAAACGAAGCCATACATCTGCGAGATGTTTTCTTAGGCAATACAACAGTTGAATGAGCAAATTACATTGGCCAAAGGTCAGGTATGAAGGCCACACCAAGGTCAAAACCAACCTGTTTTGCTACTCTAGGGCTTGCCGTATAGGATAGTTTCTGGTGATCATTTCGAGTTTACTGATAGCCGGAACCGCATTATACATCTTCCATGGACTTCTTAGAGGTCATAGTAGGTCATTGACCTATAATGACCCAGGTCAACATTTTGTTTTAGGAACATACCGACTAGCGCAATCTATGTCGCTTAGTCAAATGCAAAACTCAAAGTGACCTTGTATGATTTTGGTCACCATGACCTTGAAAAGGTCAAACAAGTTCACTGACCTTGAATGAGAATGTTCCTTTTTGCTAAGAAACGGTTATCTAGGTTCTGGGGGCACTTTGGAGAACATCCTGGAGCTTAACCTTTTTTGCCCTTTCTTGACCCAAATCTAGGAACCTGAAAATTTGACCTAAATGAGTTGACGTACAGGTTAACACATCCTGTAAATTTGGTGCCTCTAGCTTTCTTAGTTCCTGAGATCTTAGGAGTCAAATTCCCTCCCCTCCCCCCCCCCCCCCCGAGCGAAGGGCATCTAGGCGGCCACCCGGGCGCGTGTTAGGACATAATCCCATTTAGTTTATGAGCTACGCGCCTGCAAAGATGTGCGTACTACTTCGTGCAGACTATTTCAAGGTCACCCTGTCACCTTTTGAGAATGCAGCAATCAAGGTGAAGTAAATAGAGTTGTCGACTCATTCCCATCTGGCGTTCTTGAGCACGATTTGCAGATATGACGGCCGTTCATTGGCTCTCAATCAACACTGTGCAAGGTACGAAGACGCAATCAAACAATGATGCAGTGATGAGCATATTTGCCTGTATATATAAACACACACACACACACACACACACACACACACACACACACACACGCACACACACACACACACACACACACACACACACACATATATATATATATATATATATATATATATATATATATATATATATACTTAAAGGGCGGTAGGAAAGATAGCTGGGGAAAACTTTGTGTAATTACTTTTGCACGTGGCAAGGAAAATAGCCCTAACGTTGCTTAAAAGGGTCGAAGTAAAACAAAGCTGCGTGTATCCTGACGAAGGGCGAGGGAGGGGCTTAATCCCAAGGCATGGGTATGCCGCGCACATACGGAGAGCTTATCATGAAAAAAATGCATAAATCGTCGACTTGTCCATAAAGGAACAGAAACGAATCCCACTTGATTCCAGGTCCTAAGATCAGCGTCAGCCATAACTAGAAAAACTGAGCACCTGCCCAGCACCTGTCTCCATCAGCCTGCAGTCGCTGGGTGCGTCATCGCTTTTTCAGTACTAGGAACCTATGAGATTTCGCTCATTGGCGTACACACATGCGTGCATGTTGTGTTCCTATCAAAATTGTGGATTCGTGCTCGGAAATTGCGACCTAAACCGTAAAGTTCGAGGTGGGTTTGGTGTAACCCCGCCCCCCGCGGGAGTATGGAACACAACAAAATGGTGGGTGTTGATGCACCGTGGCTTGGAATGTCCCCCCCCCCCCCCAGGGTTTTATTGCGGACATTTAGAAAATTGAACTTCGCGTAGTTTAAGGCCACCAGCCAGATGTTCGTCTAACTCTGCAAAACGTATTTTACCCGAAGTGTTGATATATCTTAAAATTAAAGTCAACGGTCTCTTTGAGCCTTATGACAAGTTTGGATGGAGGCACTTTTCCGGAAACGTCTCCCGGCTGTTTCTGAGTGTATGGTGGGGGAGGGGGGGGGGGCGGTGTCGGCACCGCGTGCCGCAACTGCACGCTCCGCGCTCTGTCAGTCTGAACATCGCGAAAACAATTATTGCTGGCTACGTTAGAAAGTCGGTGCGCAGCGATGGACGCCTTCACTCTGCTGTCCGCATTCTGCTCTCCGCAAATGTGTCTGTCTTGCCGAATGGGACCAGCTGCCGGCTGAGGAAGACGATGCGACTGCTGTGTTCTCGTCGTCGGGCGCTGGGGTATCAACGAAGCACACGACATCGACCACTGTGGGGACGGCTAACGGGCCGACGTTGGCACCTGTCTGCCCTGCCGGGAGAGCGATCGCTTCTGACATAGCGTCACCAGCTGAATGTTCATCACGTGACTTGTTCAGGCTCCTCCCACTGCCAGCTCCTGTTGTTGAATGACACTGAGAAGGACGTGTCGTAGCATGTCGATACAGCCTTTTTGAAACGGCTTCCAGAGGTCAGCTTTGTAAGAAAAAGTTGCCGCTGATCCTTGCCTAAAAAAACTTTACCCAAAAATATTCCTCCGCTTACCGAGTTTTATAAACGGTCCTGACAACCGACGTAAGTTTCACCGTCGACGGCCTTTTTAGACTAGACACTTTTTTAGACTTTTTTACTCGTCCAAGTCAACTTGAAATGTGCGCCTTTGTTTGCTGAGGCATCTCTCACTGGCCCACAAGTTCTATATTTTGTGAATTGAATTGCTCATTTCTGTACGGCCTTTTTGGGGCATAATTTTTTACTCACACCCTAGTTCAAAAGCGATTCTAGCTCATTGCACAAAACACAAAAGTGCACATCGGTTTTTCACTATCATTTGAGATTTTGCCAGAAGTCTTCCCCAACTCGCCACTCCAGGTTCACACGGGGCCTCAAAACTCGCCGGCGGCGCACCTTTCATGGTCAACATTAGTTTGAAAGGCCATTCTTCCAAGCTGCCTACGCGTGGAAGTCGCTTCAAAGTATGCATGCTAAGGCGAATAATGAATGTATAACAGTTAAAGGAACAAGAACAAATTCTGAGTAAAACTACAACAAACAACCCAGAAAACAAACAACCCAAGTTAGATAACAACCCAGTTAGATAACACAACACGCACGGTTCACAAACAACCCAACCCAACCCAACCCAGTTAGATAACACAACACGAAAGGTAAAACAAACAACCCAGTTAGATAACACAACACGCGCGGTTCACTGGACCACGACCCGTCGGCAGTCAATTAATGCAAATATCACTGAAGACCAGCGTCACCCACGATCTGATGCGACATGAAAAACGCAATGATGGGGTTGATTGTTTCAGCGTTTGCTCGACAATCGCGGCGCATTTTCTTCTACGCTTCTCGCCGCGCGTTTTATTTATAAACCTCGGCGGAGGAAAATTGCTTCCGACAGCGAAGGATTTTCGTGGAGGAGAATTGTTTTGCTCCGAGCTTTACAAAACTCGAAGGGGGAAAATCTGAAGAAAAAAATCCCTCCGTTGACGTTATTTTTTTGTTATAAAACTGGCCTCAGAGCTTAAAATCCTAATGGCCCCATTGCGACCGCCAGCGTAGCCTTGGAAATGACGTCCCGTGCTGTGTTAGGCGTAGCGTAGCTACTTATTGCTGTTAAGTAGCGTGATGTAGCAATGACAAACGATGGCCGGGCTCTTTGGACCGCGCTGCAATCGACAATAAAAGCAAACTTTGAATTGCGCCGGTAAAAGTCAATGCGCACTGGAAAATTGTATGGTGTGATTCAAACGTGACACCGGGGCCGAAATAAAAGTTGGTGACCAGTGGCGGCCAACGCTACACGCCTGGCCAGTGGCGTGGCGGGCGGTAGCGGACGGTCGAAGCCGCAGACGTGACCGTGCTGCCGCGTCTCTCGCGTAGGCATCGGCTCGTGACGACACTGAATTGTCAGTCGTTCACTGATTCGCCTGGTTCGCCGTTCTGGTTCGGTCCGCAGTATGAGTTCGGTCCACTGTACCGGTTCGGTCCACTCTATCAGTTCGGTCCGCTGTGCCGGTTCAGTGCGCTGTGCCAGTTCATTTCTCTGCTCTAGTTCGGTCCACTGACCTGTCGCCCGACCGGCGCCGCGTGGCGATGCAGCCGCCGCACGCACTCCTGCTGGAGCTGAGTCTGCTGCTGGCGGCCCCTGCCGGCCTCGGCCTGCTGTACCACCGCCAGCTGACGTATCGCGCCAGCCTGCCGGCACTCCAGCTGGGCGGCGTTTCGCGCCCGGGCTGCGCCGTCGCCTGCCTGCGCCACCAGCCGGCCTGCCAGAGCTGGTCGGTGGCGGCCGACTCGGCACGCTGCCAGCTCTGGCCATCGTCCATCCGTGGACAGTCCGCTGACGAGGACGCGCAGCGCCCTCTACCGCCCGCCGGCGGGCGACGGCGGCGGCTTCGAGCCGGTGCCCGGCGACCCGACGGTGCTCTACAAGGTCGTCCAGGGAGAGTCGACAAATGCCTGGGAGGCGCAGCGGGCGGCCTGCGGTGCAGAGAACCCGGAGGCGACGCCGGCCGTGCCCGCCTCCGACCACCAGATAGCCAAATCGAAGCAGATTCTGGGCAACGGCGTCCGCTGCGGCGTCGGGATCATCGATGTTCACGACGAAGGTGCCCATTATGACAGAAACACTAACCAGCCCGTCACCCTATACAGGCGCTGGTACTTTGGCTCCTCTCATAATGGAACGCGCCCAGACATAACCTGCTACGTCGCGACGACTCTCGGGCTGTATCGCGTGCTGTGCGGAAGCCGTCGGTATTGTCAACTTTGCCAGCTCACTATTGGTGAATAACCGTCGACACGGCCACGAGCTCATACTGAGGGGGTGACACCAAGTCGGCTGGCACACCGCTTTCGAACGACTATCCTGTGACACTTCTATGTGTTGTTTTCTCCTGAGATTTGGGCCGCTTCAGTAATCATGTCGGTACTGTATTCAAGCTTTTCGCGATAATCTTATTAGTTTCGCTTAAGTACAGCAATGCTTTTTGGGCTTGGTGTCTGACGTTGGGAAGGCCGTCTGTTATCTCGTGAGATTTAGTTGTAAGTTAGGGGAAACTCCATCCACCCCAGCCGAAAGGTGCTGCAGTCATGCGGGAGCCTTACCACCTGGGACTCGCTAGCCCTTTTCCGTCAGTACATCTTTTCCAACAGAGACTGTATATGGCACCAAAGCTTAAACACTTAAGGGCCAGGAAAAACAGAATAACGCCCACAGTTTGTTGTCAGGTCTATTGATTAAATTGAAAATTTTCCTACCGAGACGTTTTCGTCTAATTATGATATACATTTGTCATCTAACGTTTCCGAGTTTCCGTCCGTGGACCAAACATGAAACACTGCAAACGTGAAATGACGAAAAAGTGCATGGTGGCGACACAAAACATATGAAGAAGGAAATATACCTTCCATTCAATTTTGATTGCCCTGACAACAAGCGGTGCGCTTTGCTCTTGCTTGTCAGTTTGTGTGCGTTTCAGATTTTGCGCAAAATCAGGACACTGGCAAATAATACTGATGTGAAAGAGCCTTGAAGTGACGTCACCCCTCGATGTGCTTCATTCAATGCTGTCTTTCGTTGGCCTGACGTCAGAGTTATTCGGGTTGGTTGTTTGGTCGTTTGTATTACGGCTTTTTCGGTCAGTCATGACCCTTTGACGGCCGCAGTGTGAAGGCAAGTGGCAACGGTGAGACAGAACTACATGCACCTGGTGTCTATCCGCCGAGACTTAGTCCAAACAGGGGCCCCTCTTCAGGGGATGTGCTCAATGCTCTCACAGGTCTTACTAGGGGGCACATGAGATCACTCATGGCTGGCGCATGCAGCTTGTGGCAGGTCATGTAAGATGGCCACCACCAATGCTGTCCGCCATGCCGCATGGCATGGCCACTGCCATTGTTGTTCGTCATGCTGTGTGACCAAGGCATTGTCAAGCCTGAGAGCTACAGCTGAGGGATAGAAGTTGCCGAGAGATGGCGCGCGGAGCGGCGTGTGCTTTCACTTGCCTGGTGTGCGGTGTTTGGTGTGGAACCCACGGCTTTGAAGCGCTGCCCGCCGCGACGTGCTGTTGTCCGCCGGCTAGAGCGTCGAGACCCGTGGGAAGGGGCACTAGCCGAGACCTGTGGGTAGTACGTCCTGCCGTTGCTGGTCATATTCGGGTGGTACGGGCCAGCGCTGATGCCGTACAATGCTGGCCGGCCAGGCCAACTGTGCGCCTCGTGCGACAAGGCGCAACTTCACAAGGTACTCAGCACTTTAAGGAATACACCACACCGGGTTGGCTACCGGCACGCCAGCGTTGAAGCAAACATATTGATGTCTAATTAAACATGAGTCGGATCCTGCGCCGCGTTACACTACGCCTTTGTACACAGACGACACGTTCAGAGCCCCGCGTGGGCACTCAGTGAATTAACTTAATGTTAAGAATTATGTCCGACTTCGGTGATCCCGGAGTGGTGCAGAGCGGTGCTTGTCTGTCGACGCTGAGTGTCAGATAGAAGTGAGAATAAAGACAGAGAACCAGCACCAGGAGCAGCTTGTTCTTGTTCTGTTTAGGAGCTTAGGCCGCTATTTGCGCCCTAAGATCCTCCAGTAATTAATACTGGTCAGTATGCGTATATCCATATACGATGTGGACAGATCTGGGAGCCTTCTACAGACCTCCAAAAGTGTGGCCAGGTTTGGCTGACGCACGACATATCCAAGTGACTTTCTCGGAGCCCATTTTTGTGATCAGCGTACTCGTTTCAAGCGCAGTAGCTTCGTGTTTTCACCCTGCGCAACAGAAACCGAAGGCACTGTTTTCACACTTAGTATACACGAAGCTTATACCAAGGTCTGCAGTTTCGAATTCAGGAATTTCAAGGTCAAAGCCGAGCCAATTAGTTTAAAATCGCTTAGCGACTCCTGAAGCAGAAGCCGAAGTTAAGCTAGGAGGCAGCTGACAACAGACGACAGGTGGTTGGTTAGCCTTTTAACCATGCTGCTTAGTATCTTGGGATCAGAGGAGCCGTTTTCTGAAAATCCTTGCCCAAATTCCAATCCAAATTCCAAAGACGGAACAGCTATCTATCAAAAGTGCCTTAAAAACGGGCTGTCTGAGAATTGCAACAACAACGCGACAGAATCACATCGGCTGTCCGAAAATCAAAAGGCTGCCGCTCCTGCTCGTCAAATTTTCAGACTGGACTTTGAAAACTTTTAGAACTCCAAAGATTGGTAATACAACCGGTATCTCTAATCTGAATGACGAGCAGGCAAGCGTGTTTATTAAAGTTAACACGCGCTCGGGTTGGGGGTCAATTTGACCCCACCCAAAGGGTTTGCCGGATTTGCTTCCAAAGGGCGCGGCGAAGCCACCCTGAATTTTTGTTTATCTGTGGGTAGTTGAATAACCGATAGTTTGGTCTAAAAAAACAGATGTGCTTCGGAAGGTCGATGACCAGCGGCAGGCGAAACTGAGGCAATGGATTCAGCGAAGACAATTTCTGGGGAAACAGTTAATATGATGCAACAACCGAGTGTTGGACGAAATCCATACATCTCTGAAATAGTTTCTTGGGAACACAACAATTGAGTGAGCAAATTCCATTGGTTTAGGGCTAGCTATGAAGGTCAGACTAATCTCAAAATTGGGCTGATTTATTGCCCTGGAGTTTGCTGCATGAGGTAGTTTATGGTACTCATTTGAATTTATTGAGAATAGGAACTGCATTATACATTTTTCATAGTCTTCTTAATGTTCAGGATAGATTACTGACCTAACATAACTCGGGTAAACATATTGTTTTCAGGCACATACTGCTTAGCGCAATCTTTGACGCTCATTCAAATTAACAAATCTAATCAGTCTTGCATGATTTTGGTTAGCATGACCTACGAAGAGTCGAAAAGGCCAATGATCTTAAATGAGCTCAGGGGTCTTTTGCTCAGAGCAAGTGTCTAGGTTTTGGGGCACTTTGCACACCCATCAGGATTTTCATCTTGTTTGACCCTACTTGATACAAAGGTCACGACCTACAATACCAAGAAAATGATGCAACTACAAAATGCAACTTTAAAAATGAACAAAATGATCGAAAAATTATGCTTAGCGCAGAGAGCATAATGCAAGGCAGTGAATCACAGTACATGTAGCTTCACAATGCTGCTTATTTCGTATATGGTGAAGAACGGCATGGTAAAGCGGGCAGTTATTATTGTATCCTAAGGTAGGCAATACACGATGGCAAGGAAACCAGCGAACAACTGCCGGTGTGAAATTAAAAAAGCGAAATGATTGAGAACTGAAAGAAATAATAAAAGCGGCCCCAGCACGCTAGCCCTGTCTAAAGCGAACATTGTCCCGTCTTGTCCCGTTTTGAGCCGGCAAGTGTCCCGCCTGGTCCCGTCTGGAGCCGCCGGTGTCACGTTTTGAGCGCCCACCCCTATTCGAGGGCATCGCATCTAACCGGCCGTCCGGACGCGTGTTTAAGTTTATATTTGTTTCGTTTACGGAGAGCGTGTACATCATTCGGGAAGCAGCAAATGCCAAAATATGTACCAATATCAAATGCGTCGTAAACAAGAGTGTTTGCATAATAAGGTAAGGCTTATGTTATTTCCTAGATGTTTAAATAAACCTTACTGACAGGTGGACAAATGCTTTCAATTGGACGGTTGGTACTCGTGTAGCATTGCCATCAGCTGGTGAAATGTCACTATTCTGTTATGTTTGTGCTATATCTCTGTTACATAAAATATTTGTGCCAGATATCAAGTTAAGGTTTTAGTCATTGAGGATTCCCTTCAGTTCCCAAAGCGTAAGATGAAGGTCGGTTGTGCGTTTCTCTGCTGCAAGACAACGGGTCACTGCCTCTCATTTCATGTCACCTGGTTGAACGTTGAGTTCGTTGTTTTCCGACTCGAGGGTTGAATAGAAAGGTGCAATGTGGTTCGGCTTGAAACAGCCTCAAACAGGCAAAAACTGTTGGCATGGATATGTGAACTATTAGCCGCAAACTTAACTCATGATCGAGTTTATCACCGACACGATTGTGACAATTTGTCACGGCATTAACATGCGATTGCACGCTCGGAATTGTTAGTCATGACTGGGTCCAAGGCTACTGATTCAGATCCAAATTTGCAGTTTCAGGTAAATACATGCTCAATCATACTTGAAAACAATGCATGCATTCATGCATTCAGGCACGTATATGCATATGCGTGCTGCCATTTGAACTCATTACCGACCAAACTGCTGGAACGCACGACCAACACTGTTTTAGCGTTTCAGTCAGCTTATATCGGCACCTCCTCATGCCGTAGTCCTGTCCCCCCCCCCCTCCCCCACCACTATTATGCACTTCAGGATCGTTCCTGCGCCTTCATTGGACAGGCTATAAGACGCTAAAACCCGTGCGTGACTGTAACTTCCTGACAGTAATGCTCAGGTCTAAGTGCATTGGGCTCGAGCTGAAAGCCGGGTCTGCATTAGTAATGCACTTCACAAAGGCTAACGATACCCGCGTGCCGGCGAAATCGGAGCACTGCAGCCCGAGTGCGGGCCATGACGACCAACCACTGGATGGAAGGCACGAAGACGACCGTTAAAATCGCTGCGTTGGTTTAGACAACTAGGAAAAACGTCTTCTAAACGATCCAGTAATTACGCGTAGTAGTTTAGTACACTGGAAACTTATTCGTCTACATTTATGGTAGTATGTAAATGAGGAATATCGGGGTGGTGGAATCATTGTCTCTTATTTCGACTTATGAATTTCGACAGGCCTCTGGCAACGTCGGCCAACGGGTTGATTACCGTTTTCGCCCGGGAAAGACATCAAAGTTATATTCCGACCGGTCATGACTTCATCTGAACTACCCCGTCACCGCCACTGACCACGTGCCATGCACCCTGAACATCTGTTTCCAGTCTCTGATCACCTCTATCTCACGGCCGTACTAAATCCTGACCACTGGTGGACAACACTATGACCTCGTTGCCACTTTTAAAGCACCTCATCATCATCACCGAACAAACTCGTGTCTGCCCCTGGACCGCACCACGATAACAGCAGACCATGATGCGGCCACGCTTGGAGTACTCTGTGACCAGCCCTTGCCTAGACTGACCAGCCGATTACCACTCTGTGACCAGCCCTTGCCTAGACTGACCAGCCGACTACCACTCTGTGACCAGCCCTTGCCTAGACTGACCAGCCGACTACCACTCTGTGACCAGCCCTTGCCTAGACTGACCAGCCGACTACCACTCTGTGACCAGCCCTTGCCTAGACTGACCAGCCGACTACCGCTCTGTGACCAGCCCTTGCCTAGACTGACCAGCCGACTACCACTCTGTGACCAGCCCTTGCCTAGACTGACCAGCCGACTACCACTCTGTGACCAGCCCTTGCCTAGACTGACCAGCCGACTACCACTCTGTGACCAGCCCTTGCCTGGACTGACCAGCCGACTACCACTCTGTGACCAGCCCTTGCCTAGACTGACCAGCCGACTACCACTCTGTGACCAGCCCTTGCCTGGACTGACCAGCCGACTACCACTCTGTGACCAGCCCTTGGTCTGGACTTGCCTGGACTGACCAGCCAATTACCACCATTGATCCTTTTCTGGAATACATTAACACGCTGTTCTGTACTAGCTTCTAATCACTCGTAAGGTCAGTTTTAGGCCACCTTTAGACGGTATCTGCATGGCTTATAATAAAAAGGGTGAGGTCTTCATGCCCGATATATATATATATATATATAGTATTATATATTTATATAATATAGTATTATATATATATATATATTATATATATAGTATTATATATATATACGAGTATATATATATATATATATAAGTTTAAAACCTATGAAAATTTTAAATCCTGCTAGAACTTCAAAAAGTTGTCAAAAGCCTACAAAGTTGTAAGAAACTTAAAAAACTTGTCAAAATGTTTTTTTCTTGACAGGAGTTCAACCTAGGTCAATGACTTATGGTGGTCTTGTTTTAGTTTCCACTGGTTACTTTTCGGCACTGACTTAGTTTTATGAGATTTGATTCTAGATGCTTTGAAAAAAATTTCATTGTCTGCTCCGAATAGTTGTTTACATGCTTCTTACGCCCAAACAAATGTAGGCCAGATCTTTAATTCAGGACACCAAAAGACCAAGAGACATTTCAAACCTCAGTTTGATCACAGGGCGGCCTCAGAAGACAGGATTTGATTTCCGTCAACATCTGTCAAACCGAATAAGCTACAAAACGTTAAATTACTAACGAAGTTTCGTTTGCGTCCTTAACTTTGTTCATGACCATAGGTGTGGAGGTGCCCTTTCTGGCAAACAACGCAGGTCGAAATAACGCTCCGTCCCGGCCGACGTCTTGCTGCATCATATCTTTCGTGTAACACGTCTTCAGGGCATCTCACCACGATTCATTTCATACATCAGCCGGCTAAGAAACTGCCTCTGACGCTCGAGGATCACTTGAAACACAACATTATAACTTTAAGGCGCTTTACGCTGATTAGACGCACCCGAGAAAATTGACCCGGGCGCAAAGACTCTGGGGAAGTTCGGGGTGTCTCGTTACAGACCACATGCCTCGCTTGTCCGCCGCTATCGGCCCTCTTGGTATAATTGCTTTTCCCTCCGCCACCGGTATTTTGTAAGCATGTATTGCCTTCTGATTAGCTGGTACATGTATTGTGTCCGCTACTTTGCAGCACGCGCGCCGAAATCAGTAGTTTGTGTATTTTTTTTGTTTGTGTAATTTTTCTACAATTGGGCTGCATCTCATACACGGCCAAAATACGTTGTCTTGGGTCTAGAGTTCTTCTTCCGCCAACCTGTTCACCTAACTTCGGTGCGTTATGAGCCCCTCTGGCTTCGACCAAGCTAAAGGAGTAACTGCGTCTGTGTAGCATGGGACCTAAAAACGTCTAAGCAGTATTATGAACCATGCTTTTTTGACAGACAATGATCCATTTTCAAGTGTAAAATCAATGAGGTGGCATCTCTCATCATTCCTCCACAACCCATGGTCCCTCATATTACTCCAACAGCTAGTCTGTCATTTTGGCTAAACAATAGAAAGTAACGCTTTCATGATCTTGCCATATCTTTAGACAATTTCACAGAGCAACAAAATTTCATGTCAAACATCATTTGGTGTGGTCGGAGAACGTAAAGTCATCCGACACGACCGAATCAGCTATCATCAATGTTGCTTTTTGTGGGTAAAAACAAAAAACCTACGATTTTCGAAAGAAAAGACATTTTCAATTGCAATATCATTAATTCAATATTTAATAGACGCATAAGGATACAAGGTGTAATGGATACAAAAATGGCTGCCAAACCCTACATTCAACGTCAAATTTGACGGAAGCGCACATACAGTGACAGCACTTTCCGTGACATTCAGGCTAGCGCGGTGGACATTTGAGTCGAGAATATGCCATGGTGACCGATGAAATATATAGCGAGGAAATTCTTGTACAAGATATCAAGAAGTCTCAAGTCCCGCGAGCATAGCTTGCATTAAAAAATGTAGAGCGTTTCGAAAGGCAAGGGATACGTATTTAGGAAAGCTGAATGAATATCATACACCCATGAACAACAGTGACGCCATCTGTGATAGTCACGTCATCATCTGACCACTAGCGCCACCTGTGATAACGATACAATCTCGCAAAATGGCTTGCAATTTAAGGCGAAGACATTGGGCGCCAAAAATACACCTGGCTTACGAGAGACCACACGTTTGGCCTGTTACTAGAAGCATTTGGGCTGTATGTACCCTCTCAATCTGCCCTAAAAATGTATCTATATATATACCTTATAGGTAGATCTTTTTCTATGGGTTTACCATGCCGTAGTTTTGCAAGGTTAGCACCGCAATGACGTCAAGGGGCTGTAATATATCCTGTGGGAGGCCCGGAGTAAACGACGCATCCGTAACATTAAAACACAACGGGTATACTTGAAGATAACACAGGTCTCTAGGTGAACTACTGATTAACGTCACAAAATATATTATCACATTAACATAAATATCACATTAACGACACAATGTATATCTATATCTATATCTATCTATCTATCTATCTATATATATATATATATATATATATATATATATATATATATATATACAAACAGCATACTTAAAAAGCCATGATTCACATCAACATACACTGATTAGTTTATGCTTCTTATATTAGTTCGTGACGGGCTTCACAGATGAAGACTGCATCATCAGGCAAAAAATAAACAACACATGTACAGGGCACACTGGGATGGTTTACCTCACGCATACTAGTATACCTGAAGATAACACAGGTCTTTTGGTTAACTACTCAATAACGCGACAGAGGATGTGAAAGGCAGCGTACGAAATATCGAAAACTTACCAGAGACTGTCAAGAGTTAAAAACGCCATGGTTTTTACTTGAATATGTTTAAATGAAGCAAGCGTGCTTAAGTATACCAATCTGGATAGCTCACAAATATGCATACATATATATATATATATATATATATATATATATATATATATATATATATATATGTGTGTGTGTGTGTATATATATATATATATATATATATATATATATATACATATATATATATACATATATATATATATATATATATATATATATATTAAGCAGCTTACTCACAAAGCCATGATTCACATCAACATAAGCTGATTAGTTCGTGCTTCTTATACAAGCTCGCGATGCGTTTGACAGATGACGATTGCACCGTTCGGCAAAAAAAAAAAAACACACCAGGTGTATAGGGTTAGGGATACGGATAGGGATAGAACAGGTGTATCGACAAAAAACACTGGAAATTAGGCCGAGACTTAGAGGAAACTAGTTTTAATTAGCAAAAAGTAGAAGTAGAACTATGAAGTGGTAGATAGCAACTGGTCAAGGGGCAGTGAATCATTGGATCAGACT
Organism: Pollicipes pollicipes; assembly: GCF_011947565.3. Taxonomy (NCBI): domain Eukaryota; kingdom Metazoa; phylum Arthropoda; class Thecostraca; order Pollicipedomorpha; family Pollicipedidae; genus Pollicipes; species Pollicipes pollicipes. The sequence goes on from NW_023597055.1 coordinate 25,536,663, forward strand.
GCAGAGCAAAGCTATAGAAAGTCCCTCCCTAACAACATTTAAAAATTATTTGGACAAATTCTATCGGTCTAAGGATTTCGTCTATAGCTTAAGTCAGGCAGTTCAGGTGGTAAGATTAGGGCCAAGGATGCGTGTGGAACCTGGGGAAGGACATACTCGATGGGCCCTCTTGTGGCTCTTTGTTACCTGACGCCTAGTGTCTATATGTCTATAGTGCCCCATCAAGTCATTACTTGACAAATCTTAGAATCCTCGTAGCCTTCAAATTCTTAAGTCTGGTTCGGACAGCCACACATACAGTGGAGCGAGATGTAGCAGGCACCGCTTCTTTCACAAAACTAACCGATTTCAAACTGGGACACGCAGCTGGGTTGATGCCCTGCATCCAGGTCACTGTGATACCACTACCTCCGGTGGTGTGCATCAAAAACCGCCAAAGAGCATCAGCTCTGCTATGGAGCCGCCTATTTGTCTCAGGTGCGATGCTGTGACCTTTGGCATGGTATAGCGATCCCCCAGATCTCCCCCGCCAGTTCGTTTGTTGGCACGTTTCCTGTTCAGAAACAATGTGGTGGACTCTGTACAGTCAGCTCAGAGATGCAACTTGTGTGAGGTTGTTTAAGTGTACGTTGTTGCCGGCACTAGCTATGTGATATTCCATGCGAAACATTGGATTACTTACAAATGCCGTGGCATGTGGTGCATTGTGCTTTGATGTGCATCTACGTTGTTTGAACGAGGGTGACACCGAAAGCTACACAATGGAAGCAGATGTGGAGTTGTCGGGAAGTTTTGGAGAACAAAACGAAGGGTGGGCCTGTGTGGGACAATAAAGAAGAAGGAATGTTTTGAGGAAGAGTCGAGGAGAAAAGGAGGAGCGTTGGAGAATAATGTAGTGGTTTAGAAGAGAGCCTTGGTAAGTTGAAAAGGGAGTAAAAATGGCTCCTGATGAAAATCCTCAAAGTTTGCGGGGCTTTACCTACTTTCCACATCTTATAATCCAGTTTTGCCAGGGTTCGCGCTCTCAGAAAACATCAATGGATTTTACGAACTTAAGAGACCCTCAGATATGCGGGGCGGGGAAGGGTGCGGTAGTACGCCAGGATGGTCGATATATTGGTGATAGCACGCTACACTACACTAGCAGATGGTAGTATACCAGGGAGGAGGGGTATTACCTCTGCCCGTCTGTGGACAAAGAACCTTTCCATCCCAGCTCAAGGTATTTACCAGCTGCCATGTCGCGAAATGGGGATTGGGCCGCTTCGTTCATTGGGAGGCCCTCAGGGAATGTATCGTATACCGGTCCCCTCCTCGACGCAGGCTGTCTTCTGACCGGAGCTGCTGCAGCCGGATCGACGCAGTGGCTCCCACTGACGCAAAAAGGTCACATACGGGCACAGAGGGTCCAATCAATTGCACAGGGGGCCCAGTTTTACTCAGCGAGTCACAGGTCGAAACATGGTAGAGGGCTCCTGTTCGTTCCGCAGGCCTCCTGTGAGAATCGGAGCCTTTCAACCGTCGCATTGACTCATCATACACCCTTTCACTGCTATCAATATTCTGTCGCTCTCAGAGGGGCCGAGCCAACGGAGAAGGTCTGTGGTGGGTTGTGATGGGTACCAAATGGACCTCTGGTTGGCTCGAACAGCACAAAATTTCCTATTATGTATGCACTGTGGTAAGAGGGCACCCCGTCCGACAAGAGAATCCAGACCAATGCGGCTTGCGAGGTCTTCTGAATGTCATTCGCGGGCTCAGACCTTGTCCATGCTTGGAAAATGGGCCTCGGTCTGACAAAATTGCCGATGGTTGTGATAAAATATTATCACAGGGCCGCTATCACCGCCAGAGGCCCTCTGATTGGCATCAGAAGGTCCCGTTCCTTCGGACTGGAGACCCCCGGCCAGCTCTTTCGACCTTTGCATTTTGGGTGTTTGAGCGGTCTTCAGGTCTCGTCAATTGATATAATACAGGAGGTGCACTTCTTTAAAAGGGTGTTTCTAATGCTTGGCTTAAGAGGTGCACTACCTTAAAAGTGTGTTTTGATGCTCGATTGCTTTCCATAGAAGGATCATCCGATATATTCGCATGTCATGCTGGGACGACATATCGTTGGATTTCAGAATAGCATTCATGTGAAAACCGGAATAATACAAGTGCGCACTGTTTTTAAAAGGCCGCTACTACAGTCTGTTCGAACGACATGCCGCACCATCTCACACCAGTATGAAAGCCATTTCATTTGTATTGACGTTTGCGGGCTATTGCCTCAAAGGTGTCCTAGCGTGTTGTGCTTGCATCATCTAATTCAGATTCATACTCTCCGGACTCGTGTCTGAGGTGCACTACACTAACAAACGCGCTGAGTAATTCGGCTTTGCTTTGACCTGTGCTTTCCAAAGCTTGACTCCTTTCCGTAAGGCATCCGTTTGCATGCTTTTTTCCTTAGAGGATCTTTTGTGCATCCAGAGGCCAGTTTTATAAAAACAAATGCCGTCAGCGGAGGGAATTTTTCTCAGATTCTCCTCCTCCGAGTTTTACAAGGCTCGGAGCAAAAAAAAAACATCCTCCACGAAAATCCTCCGTCGTCGAAAGCAATTTTCCTCCACCGAGCTTTATAAACAAAATGCGGGGCGAGAAGCGCAATGGTAAATGCGCAGTTATTGTAGAAAATGGGTTGACAAAAAATCAAACTCATCGCTGCGTTTTTTTAATCAAGGCCGACGTACTTTTATCAAAATGCGCCCTAAGTAGGCTGCAATGGCTCAGAAACCTAGCTTCAGGGTGTATGCATCTTCATTGCAGGATTCTTTAAGTACTTCACCTTTTTTAGAAGAACAAAAATCTCCGCCGAGAGCGTTTTATGCGCAGTACGAAACGGGCACAACCAGCTCGCGTTAGCAGGGTTGCCCAACTTTGAAATCATACATCCCAAACAACATCTTTAGCACCAAAAATCATGCGCAGACAACTAGCATTATTCATTTCGTCATTTCGACCATTGGTTCTCACAATGCTCGTATAATTGCCTATCATCTTCAAGAAATTTCCATCTGACAACATCATAATTTCGGGAACAAACCAGTAATGTGATTTTTAACATGCAGACAGCAGACGATTTATATTATGTACTAAAAGGGCAACATAAGCACCGAATCACGAACATACGAGCCTCCAAGAAAAGGATCTCAGTTCTTCACATTCGTGTCTCGAATTATCTGTTGGTGCGCTGAGCCTTCGTACATAACATGATTTTGATCATTTTTATCAAATATTTGATACCTTACGGCCCATCGCGCGCAGACCAGAAAGGCACCTACACTCTTACCTTATTGCACTTCTTTCTACTTCTTACCTTATTATTGTACTCCTAATTTATTTCCAGTTGTGAAGCTTTAATTTATATTTCCAAACAGATAACACAGAGAAAGAGCCAACAATGTCGGTTGAACTGAAGCGTTTCCAGTAATCTTAAAAAAACGGACCAAGCCACGGGAACCCAACACCGAAGCCAAGCCAACGTTTTCGTTACGGTACATTAACATCTATTAGCGCAGTGCACTTCATACACGATTCCGGATAATGCGATTCGCACTTATTAGAACCAAACACATCGTGACGACAATGCTGCTTAAGCTACAGCACTTGGGTTCAATTAATATGACTGCTCCGTTGCCGTGAGATGCTGTCATGATGTCGTGCGGAGGGACTGTAGTAGCACCCTCTTAAAGTAGTGCACCTCTTGGACAATTCCAACGAGCAAGGCCTGAAATCGCTCTGACATCCAGAGACATACTCTGCCGAGATAATCTACAAACAGTAATCCTTAGGAAACGGACCATGCCCCGGAAACCGAAGACTGAAGCAAAGCCAGCGTTTTCGGTACGGCACATATATGTCTGTTAGCGTATATGTACATCCGAAACATCCAAACCCTACCAAACTGACATCCAAAGACATGCTCTACCGAGAGAATATGCCAACAACAATGCCAAAGAAATAGGCCAAGCCCCGGAAACCGAAGACCGAAGTAAATCCCACGTTTTCGGTACGGTACGTATGCTTTAATTGGCGCGGTGCACCTCATACACGGGTCCGGATAATGCAATTCACAATTGCTAGAACTAAGCACACCGTGCTGACAATGTCTGTTAAGTTGCAAGGCTTCGGTCCGATGAATAAGACTCCTGCATTGCTGCGAGATGCTGCCATCATGTGTGGGCGAACTGCAGTAGCACCCTCTTCAAGTAGTGCACCTCTTGTTTGATTCCGATTGACGAGGCCTGAAAATCGCTCTGATATGCAAAGACATACTCCGCCGAGATAATATGCCGACATGAACCCCAATGAAAGAAGCCAAGCTCCGAGAACCGAAGACCGAAGCAAAGGCAACGCTTTCTGTACGGTACATATACGTTTATTCGTGCGGGGCACCTGAAACAAGAGTCCTTATAACGCGATTCATACTAAGTAGAAATAAACACATTGTGCCGACAATGTCGGTTGAGCTGCAATACTTTGGTTCCATGAATAAGACTCATGCACTGTCGTGAGATGTCACCATCATGTGCGGACGGGCTGTAGTAGCACCTTGTTAAAGTAGTGCACCTCTTGTATAATTCCAATTGGGGAGACCTAAAAACCGCTTTGACATCCAAATACATACTCCACCGAGATAATATGCCAACTGCAATCCTAAGGAAGCGCACCAAACCCCGAGCACCAAAGACCAAAGCAAAGCCAACGCTTTCGGTACGCGATTCACACTTATTAGAAATAAACGCGTCGTGCTGATAATGTCGGTTGAGCTGCAACACTTCAAGCCATTGACCATAACTCATGCATTGTCGTGAGATGCCGCCATCATGTCGTGCGGACGGATTGTAGTAGCACCCTCTTAAAGCAGTGCACCTCTTGCATGAGTTCGATCGGAGTGACCTGAAAATCACTTTGACATCCAGACACATACTCTACCGAGATAACATGCCAACAGCAATCATAAGGATATGGACTAAGCCCCGGGAAACTAAGACTGAATCAAGGCCAGCGTTTTCGGTACAGTACATATGCGTCTATTAGCGTAGTGCACCTCACACACGAGTCCGGATAATGCGATTCACACTTATTAGAACTAAACACATCGTGCTGACAATGTCGGTGGAACTGCAAGACTTCGGTCCAATGAATAAGGCTCATGCGTTGCCGTGAGATGTTGCCATCATGTGCAGGCGGACTGCAGTAGCACCCTCTTCAAGTAGTACACCTCTTGTATAATTCCAATTGGCGAGACCTAAAAACCGCTCTGACATCCAAAGACATACTCTACCGAGATAATATGCCAATAGCAATCCTAAGGATACGGACCAAGCCCCGGAAACCGAAGGCTGAAGCAAAGCCAGCGTTTACGGTACGGCATATATACGTCTATAAGCGCAGCGCACCTCATGCACGAGTCTGGATAATGCGATTCACACTTGTTAGAAAGAAAAAAAACACATCGTGCTAATAATGTTGGTTAATTTACAACACTTCATTTCAATTAATTTGCTTCATGCATTGCCGTGAGATGTTATCATTAACAACATTACAATTACCAACACTATATGCTAACAGGTAGCCTACAGAAATGACTCAAGCATCAGGAACTATCATTAAACATGACTCATGAAGCACTGTGCCTGGTTTGTGTAACGACATCATGTACTGACACAGCGCGGGCTCGCGAGTACCCAGCCACGCTTGAGCATTCCTCGCTCGCCGCCTCCGAAAACTTCTTAGGCTACACCGCCTAGGAGTTAGGGTCTACTCCTCACAGCCACACGTCACAAAACAGCCATAGCCAATTAAGCTGTGCGGAGACTGGAGGTGTGCAGTGAAACGGGTATAGCTCAGAAGGTAGAAGGGTTTAGGCCTTAAAAAGAGCAGGGCTGTGAACTGTACCGAATGATATTCAAGCTGGCTATTTGAGTTCAAAACTTCATACGGAGGTGAAACACTCCTGTTAAACGGAAATAAACATCCTAAATGGAAAATGAATTTATCGTTGAAAGGGATTAAATGAACGCATTGGATTTAAATCAAATTACCAACAGCATGACAAATGGCGGTCAAATTGTTCAGAAGTGTTTCACTACTTTTACTATCGCCATACACACTTCATCACTTAACATGGTCGTAGCGCCTTGATACTTGTCTGGGGTGTCAATATATACACTCAGTGGATGAGCCGCAAGCATAAACACGTGTGGAAAGCATCTCAACAGCCAGACCAGAGCGAGCCCAGACACCGCAAATGTCGTACCCTGCATTTGCAAGGTAAGGTGTCGTGATCAAGCCATGACGCATGAAAGGGCATATGTGATAAACGGTGAGTTGTGCTGTCTAGAGTAGTCGTTTTCACTCATCAACTATACCAACAGCCATAAATGAGTGTGTTTTTATCACGTATGACGCTACCTGCAATATCTTCAGCTGAAACATTCCCTTTAAGTAAGGTGCCGGGAAATACGATATACTCAAGCACACCATTGAACGAAAATGAAATTGCTTGCCGAGAAACACACTTCATTTTTATTTGAGATAGGTTTTCTTGCTGGTGTCATGAGTTCAAATGTCTTAACTAACTGAACTTTAATACACCAGCAGTTATATGACGTCATGGAGGTATTATTTGTGTATGTTATGGCCATACTTATTGCTTAAAGACAGTGCCCAAGGCCTTGGGTTATGAGCGGGGTACAGCGCGACCACGAGGTTAGAAAGGTGGTCTGACCCAGGACCATTTCTTCGATGTTATTGCGATTACAAAAATAAGCAAAAAAAGTTGAGAGCGAAGAGCTTTTCTTAAAGCAACCTAGCAGTGCTGTACACTCGTGGCAACTCCGAAGTGAAACCGGCTCACCTGAAACTCGACTGGTCTGCTACTGCTATCTCTTGTGCTCCCCTGAGATAGACAAGGAATTTGTACCGATGCAGAACGTGGTTTACTGACATGGTCAAATAGCTGCCACCTGAAACGTTGAGGTGGTTAAAGTGAAACAGGTTATAGCGTGGAACGATACCAAACCAAAACCAGTCTCCCGCATTCCTATCATGATTTCCATCAATTTACTGTCACATCTTGCCGTGATGATGTCATCGTTTTGCAACTTAGCTGCTATCTAGCTAACGTCAAAAGGCATGGAAATAAAACGACTTGAATGCATCACAAGGACATCACATGGATCATCGGGCATACCAGGCTTTCCAAGCCACCATATTTCCCACGCCGCTCCACATTGAGCGCCATTGCCACGCCCCTCACGCTCAAATGACCGTTGCACGTGGCGCGGCGCACGTGCAGAGGCAGATGAAACGTCAAAAATGTGGGTGTTGCATGCGTTATCAAATGTGGGTGCTGCATGCGTTATGAAATGACATTCTACTCCTTGCTGTTTCGTAACATTCAGGTAAATTGCCCACGAATGCTCCGTAGTCAAACCTGCTGACAAAGATATTGTCCCAAACGAAGTCAAATACAATCCTACACACGCCTATGGCACCGCTCAACCGGAAGGGCATTGTCGCCCTGGACGGCTGTCATTAAGCTGTTCAGCTCGAGAATGGCGGCACAGCTTCCAAGAACCGCTCGCGAGCTGAGCACTTCGCACCTCATCAGCCGCGACAGAACCACAGACTGGCTGAGGTTAGTGTCGAAAGCCGAATGTCTCCTTTCATTTGCACATACAATGACTTCCCAAACAAAACAATTAGTCATGCACGACTTTGGCTTGGATATCAGATTAAATGCTAGATTTTCAAGCAGATTGTCACTTAATTCCAAAATATCTTGCTACCTTTGCGTTAAAATGTCACTAATGCAACGCAACCCTGGTGCTAGGGATGCTTCAATGCCTCTACCATGGACAGTTATCTTAGTTCTTGGCCCCTCCGCTCTGCAACGGACAACATTGAAGTAGTCTTGTTTGTTGGTATGTTTGCTTGTTATTACTCTTAATTGCTATTAAGTATGCTTGCTCGTAAATAGCTGACGTCACGGCTTCCTCTTGACGCGCGGCTGCGCCCGCGCAAGGCTAGACACGTGTTTTGACGAAAGAAACATGCGTTTTACCCCGCTATCAGCCAATGGGCCCTGGCTGCGGGATATCGGCCTCATGTCACGCGTACATGTGTGGCTGATAATGAAAGGGCACGAACATTTTGAGGGTTTTCGATTATGGTAGCTCATTACGCGCGTGGACGGACCACGCTCTCAAACCTGGTCCGTAGGCATTAGTATTGTGATCTAGCCCTGTAAACGGGCAAGTGGTCTTTCGTTCTAATTTTGTTAGCGTAAGATCGAGCACGACTACTATCGTACCACCGCGGCCACGTGATGTGTCGTTTAGGCTCCCTCTTACACACTGGCATGCGCCACGCGAATAGGCCCTGCAACTTACTATTAATTATGCATAATGGTAGGATCCATGACGCCGCGTTACTTTGTCCAAACGGATGAAATCGGTGTCTTTATTTGTCAACGATTTTTGGTGGGTCTGTATCACGTGTTGCTATACGTTGCCAATGCAAGCCTGGTCACTGGCGCGGTACAAGCGTGAACTAAGTGGAACTTGAATCACCCGTACCGAATGAAGAGAATCCTAACTTACGCATGAAAATGAGCTGCAATTAGTCTGTCCTTCCTCATTCCCATTTTAACGGCCATCCTCGCGGAGTCCCGTTTGACCGGGATGAGAAGGCATGCATCAGCATGAGTGGGCGAGTGCCCCTGGAAGAGACACCTTCCGAGTGTTACGCACAAACACGGATAGAGTTCCTTTGCGGGCTAAGTCTAGACGGATGGACCTTGGTGCGTGTAGGTTTTGCCCCATCGTTATTCCCTCTTCTTCGTCCCTTAACCCATAAATGGCCACTCCTTACCGGAAGACCAATGGCTGGCGACCAATTTTCATACTATCATACCAACTAAATGTATGCGACACTCTGGTACTGTAAGATTACAGCTCCTTACAACCCGAATCGCCCTTTTCCTCTGCCTGCGTGGGAAGCGCGGACTGTAGCACACTCTGCTTCGCCAGCGCAGCCTGGCAACTGAGGGTCCGGCATTGCAAGGCAGGCCCTCAACCTCCAGCCATCCCCTCGAGCCCTTAATCGACATTCTCGAGGGCCCTTTTGGCCCTCTGGACCTAAGGGGCAAGTGCACGCAAACCGAAATGAAGCATTTCATTCGGCTGAAGACTCCCTATCACCTTATTTTAAATTTACCAGACCGAGAAGCATCGTGTTGCGTATGGGACGACTATCCATCGCGAGCCGATTAGAACGTTATACCACTTTTCATTACCTGTTGTCGTTTCGGACTTACATGAAATTTCTTCTTACACTTCTTTTCTAATTAAATTACCATGACAATCGGTGGGGCAGATCACCACACATCCCACTGGCTGTATTAATCGCCCCCAACAACTCTCAGCTATACCTACAATATGCCTTAACTATACCTACACCTAAACTGACCTGAACTGACCTGTCCCCAATCCTGCTGACCAATTTCAAACGTTCACAGGGACATCGGCCTCCTGGCCAGACATCCCCCGCTATGCGCCTCATGCCAAGCGGCGACATATGAGGGTAGGGCCACCCGCTGCGCCGACAAGGTAGTGTGGCGTTGTCGCGCCCAAGGGTGCCGGTGTACCTTACCAATAAGAAAAGGCTCTTTTTTAACGCAGTCACGCCTCCCTGAAGGCGCTGGTGCTGGCTGTATATTATTATGCAGCTCAGGCATCGCTGTACCTGGTCACAAGGGAGCCGGGGCTCTCCCAGCCGACCCTGGTGGGTTGGACGAGCTTCCTGAGAGGGGTGAGCTTTAGTGAGGTGCACGTTCGATGCGTGAACGGTGTCATTGTTTTTAGATACTGGTTTGCCAAAAAGTTTCGGGCACGTAATGTGCACTTACAAAAGAGCACTCTCAGGAGCGCTCTGACCATACTCACGTGTGCAGCGTGATGGCCACAAACGCCGACTAGCACGCCCATTACAGAGGTCCAGCAAACTATAGCCGATATTGCTCGTATGTTCCAGCCAGACATTCGGAGTTGTGGTCTATGTGATCGTACACGCTCACGATACATCGCACATGTTAACGAACCCTACATATCATAATAATGGTCATCATAGGTTTATTGTTGTATTATTTGTTACATTTATAACTGTATTGTCTTGTTATTTACTATATTTATAAGTTTGTTGATTTGTCATCATAAGTTTATTGCACGGGAGTGTTAAATAATGATGCTGTAGTGAAACCTTAAGTACATCCCGGATGCATGCGTGTAATCGACGGTGGATAGCAAAATGATTTTAAGACCTCTGTATTTTCTCTTACATATTTGCTTATGAAGCAAGTATAGAGCTGGCAAAAAGCAAAGCAAACGTGCGGGCATTCGCAGCCGCAATGTAACACACGTAAACAGAGCAGCGAACTTATCACCATTTATCACTTTATATACCCAATATCAAATGACTGCAATGTATTCCGGAGCAGATTAAGTGTGCCAGCAGTGCATACCTCCACGTACTTTTACGACGTCCTTTATTTGTTTGACCTGCTTGACCTCACCTAGATTGCCTCAACATGCAAAACCACGCTTGTGTGCCATGAATATTATATTCTGGCGACAAAACAGTTAGGTAAAAGAAGTAAATTTAACTATCTTTCCCCATCCCTCCATCCCGGCACGTACGCAAAGCAGCTACCATCTCCTCGACACCATCGCTGCAACGGCGACATTTGTGCCTAACAATTGGTGACCATGAGCATGAGCGCGGCCTCGAATGCTCCGGATTGCCCGTAAACTATATATATATATATATATATATATATATATATATATATATATATATATTTAACCATATCTGACAACTCCTACGCCTAATCACGCCTAACCAGTGCTTATTCGTATGGTAAAGGGTAGTTATTTTCAACAAAGCCTCATGTTGTGCTACTTGTACTACAGTCGTCCGACCGTATGTCATTTCCCTTCTAGTCAAACGACGCGCCAATAGCACACGTCTAGGTTGTTTTTATCAGGGTTCGAACTCCATCCTAGACCTTCTACTTGGCAATTAGTAAGCACAGGGCTTAGTCTCGTTTGTGTATTTTGGGAGAAGGAGTGATCATTTTTCATTACTGAGCACTACCCCTAACGTATTTCGCAACACTACACCCTGACCGAGAAACACTTCTTCATGGCGTGTATAGCTGTGCCCGTTGTGTGTTGTCATAGGTCATGAGCGAGGATCTGCTCCGAAACCCTGCGGTGCTCGGTGGGCTTGGGATAATCGCGCAAGTTGATGAGAGTTTAGTTGCCAGGCAGAAGCCAGCCCGAAATAACTAGGCCAGGCCACTGAGCAGCAATGGGTTTTCGGCATGGTGGACAGCGCCGGTAACCAGCACCTGCAGCTGGTGCCGGACCGGCGGGACGCCACGCTGCTGCCCATTATACGGGCCTAGCTACACCATACCTGGCTCAGAGGTTAGAGTTGACGCTGAAACGTCACGATTCAATCATTCCAATACATTTTCTGATGGGTCAAAAGAATGAATGGTGAAATGAGGTAGTATGAAGAATGCATTGCATGCACGCAGTGGGCCGACGGAAGGCGATACATCCAAAACATCGTGTAATTTCACTGAACGGATACAGCTGTCGGTGTGCCGTGTCTATCGTATCCACATGTTCACATGTGTCACTCTCAAAACCCATCGCTGGTGATATCCCCAGTAAAACGATTGCCTGGCAAACGGATAATGTAGTTGATGGCTTCGCCGCCACTGTAGACAGATAATAGATCGTCAGTTTCTGGCCCCGATCCGGCGCACCTCGCACCCGCTGGTCAGTGCCTGTCGAAGCCGCGCTGCAGACCTAACGAGCCACGTTTGTATGTGTATGTTGGTGTTTACATATCTGGTCAGACCAGTGAGCCGGCTACGGCCTGCTGGCGGCCGCCGGTTTCGTCCACCGCACCGTAAATCATTCGGTGGATTTTGTCCGCGCCGACGGTAAGCTTTGCTACAAAACCAGTGACCAGTCAAGGGTCTGCATGATTTTCTGCCACACGTAGAAAATAGTGTAATGGTGTTGCTAAGTGCCCACTTTGTTGCAACGGCAGGAAGTTACCTGCTTATTCTACGCTTACCTGGCCTAGATTGCCCGTGAATCATATCAAGAATTAGCAAATGTATATGTGTATGCGGTTTCCCAACGACGCAGTTACCATGCGCGAGATGGCCTGGCGAGTTTAAATGACCGCCCAAGATACACATTATGCTTGTTGAAGCGCATTGCTACACAAGGACAGCTTCACAACCTTAACTGTCGCTGCTCCAACGTCGTAAACATGCACCAGCCGAACGTTGCACAGGGCAAACAAGTTACACCGCACTGCCTCGTGTCGATGCGGAGTTGAATGCGATAAATATGCACGTCGAGTTGTTGGGCGTTGTTCGCATCATATGCTGATATCAGAGACAATTGCCTGCTAATTTCAATCCCGGCTTGAGAATGGGAAATGCTGAGAGCTGCCCGACATGTTGACGGCTGTATTGGCCAGGATATGGCCTGTGCGAATCATCTAACCGGCCTGCGATATACCACCAGTGATCTAGCACCAGGCAAATGAATGGTTATATTTCACAAGACGCAGAAGCATGGACTACAAGGAACGTCGCTGAAAACATTGTTCAGGATTCAGTAACATGCTACAGCGTACAGGTGAGCCTCGATTTATAAATGTTTGCCCTATTGTTAGATATATCACAGCTTTACCCACATGCCAACATCTTGCTGCTTGTAGCACGTTAAGACACAGGATGCATGAAAGGGGTAGCAGTGCAGCCTCTGTCTAGGTGCTGGATGGAGTGGAGGGGGGGGGGGGGGAGTTTATGTCAAAAGTTGTCCTCATTTGTGCGGCAGTTTTCACTGCCCCCACCTCCTCCCCCCTTCCCATTCATGGCCTATGTTTGGATGGTAACCAGTACTCTGAAATCATGAATGAGTACCTGAAGCATTTGTATTATTTCTAGTAGTGTAACGCGTAACCGAATACGTGTCCGTACTGCACCGTTGTCAACGCGTCAGCGGGACGCTCGGCTCGCTAACGAAACCAACACACTTAGACCGACTCGTTCGACGCAGGATGCATTGCCTTGTTTACTTTGTGTGCTAATTATTAGATAAGCCGGATGTGGTTACCCGTAGTCGTAGTCGCTTTATGCAAGGGTTGCGACATAGCGCGCCTCTGCTGCTGCTTTATGTGGGCCCACATGAGCATTATAATTACGCAGCGTCGAAGGTACGAGAACGCCCCATCCCCAGTGTTTGGAGGCCGCACGCCGGCGCCGCCTAGCGGCCCCACCGTTTATAACCTGACGCATCCTGCGATAGTGTCAGACGTGCGGAGACGGCCAGAGAGAGGCGGACGCGACCCGACGACCAGGGTCGCGACGCTGCACTTCACGAGCGGACCTCGACCGAATATAGTTACCTTTTCACGCCCGTTCTCTGATGGACGTTGGTGAGAAGGACGTATCAAGAACCTGCGGATTACCAACGCTGAATCGTCCCCTCGTATCACAACAAGGCACGGCTATCGAAATTCAGGTACCAATCCACGCGAGCCATTCGAGTCGCTGGATGACGCGTAAAAAATTAGATTTTCTGGCCTATGATACCTGTATTTGCTGGAAGTTATTACAAGACAGTTTCGCAACTGACCAGGCCAATATTTTGGACAAGCTGTGTGCTTATCATTGCACATATTTAGAAACCCGCCGGAATAAAAGGAAGCATTTCTGCTCTTGCCACAATCCCAACAAGCAGGAGTTCTGCCAACTGTGTGGCATTTGTCATACGTGTCATTGTGACCATATCAATACCTCCTGTTACGCCTGCCACAGTTGCTCCTTCTTTCCTTGCCTCGAACGCTGTTGTGGTTTCTCCTCGACAAATCCTTCCGCAGCAGACCTTGATAAGCTGATTGAAAAACATTATTAAAAAGCCCAACGTCGCTGCACGACATATCTCAGACAGCTCCAAAATCCTACCCTTTCCCATCTCGACTATCAAGCTCCTGAAGTCTCGTTACTGGGTGAAGAAAATTCGGAAAACAGAGGTGTCGGTACCGGAAGAGGAACACCCATCTTTATTGAAACGGGAGCGGGACGAACGGTCCTCGAACCACACGATGTACCCATCCGTTACCGAGCCGAGCAGGGAGCGCAGCCGCCGACTCCTCGCTACTTACAAGACCACGAACATCTCCGCCTCCGCCATCCAGGCAGGCGCTGCAACTCCTGAAAGCACGACCGGAAGGACGACGCAGTTCGAAGACGCCGAACCCGAGCTCGACGTGCAGCCTTCCACCTCCCCCATCTACTAGCACGAGGCCTGGGACTGGTGATCTGCGGTACATCAGGCTGCTTCATCAGTAGGGTACAGCGCTGACTATCCTGTGTTCCATTTCGCAATCCTCTCAAGCACCAGGGCGCATGCACCTCAGGAAATTCCCTTGTCGGAGGAACTCTTGCATTCGACAGAGCTGTCGCATAATGTGCCAAAAGGCTTGGCAAATCTGTACGACATTTTGTACATAAATTCCATCATCACCGCTTGCGCACATTTTGACGGCTTAAATGCTGGAAATTTGTACCAATGGATGGCTGACGTGGATCGCATTCATCAGGATTGTAATGGCAACGATGAAATCACGCTCACCGCGGCAGGACGTCTTGCAACCGGGACAGCAAAATCTTTTTTTGTGGTGCTACCGAGAGCACAACTGCACGTGGCTCTAAATGAAAGATTTGTTCAGACGTTTCTATTCCAACCTGCGTGATCCCGATATTCTGGAAGAAAAAGTGAACCGTACCAATCAAAAATCGAGCGAACCTGTGCAGTTTTTTATTACGCTTGAACCAATTAGCCGCCGAAGTGTACGGAAACGATATAAACACCCCAGACAAACAAAAAGCTTTGGCCAAATTATTCTTGAACGGACTTGTGGACGAACGGATTGCCAACAAACTGCTTCGCCAACAGCCTTTGCCTCTGAACGCCGTCTTAGATGTTACACTCATGGAGGACAAATTTTACAGGCAAATAGAAGTGCGGGACAGAGAGGAGCCCATGGAGATCGATTTGATCAAACTAGCCACCGACCTCTCACAGAAAAAAAGTTGAACAACATACGGAGACAGTCAATGTGCTAGCAGTCAAAATGGAGCAAGGAAACCAAACGAAAGCACCCCGAGGAGTGCAACCGCAACAAGCGAACCAGTATAGGTACAGACCTAAAAAGCAGTACCAAAACCAAAACCGTTTCATGCCGCCCAACCCTTTTGGACAAGGTAGACCATACCAAGCACCGCAAGGAAATTTTCACAGGACACAAACCCATCTCGGACCAGACCCCAGGTTCTACAGAGATGACCCAGCACGACCTAGGTGTCAGTTTACTGAAGGACCACAGGCCCATTTGTCATTTTTGCCACATTCCGGGCCACATCCAACGTATGTGTCGCAAATATGCCGCACAGCTACGTAAACGGATCCCGCAAGCAAATGAAGGGGAGCGTTCGGAAAAGTAGTAGGACCTCCATCCAGTCGAGCAGGTGAAATTTGCAACATAGATGTGAACAAAAACTGTTCTTTCATAGACGTTTCTATGGGCAAAAACAGGTTTTGTACTCTTTTGAATGGTGAAACTCAGTTCTCACTGGTGAGCGACGAATTCTTAAAATTATGTGACGACGCTTTGATAAACGAAACATGTCAGGAAAAAGTACGCATAGTATCCGCCTCGGGCCACCGGCTTAAAGTCACAAAAATGGCAAAAATTCGAATTACATGAAATAAAACCAAAAGGTATCATTCCTTTTGTGTGGTTCACGAAGTGATTTTAGGCATGGAGTTTCTCAATGAAAGAAAAGCTATTCTTGATTTCGATAATCAGCTACTTAAAATTGGAAAAGCGTTGTTTCCTCTAAAGCAAAAACAAAACTGTCAGGAAGAAGAAATTACTTAGTAAGACTGTCAGACCGCGTCCATCTGTGTCCTAGATCATCAGCTCAAATAACATGTCAACCGTCGAAAAGTAAAACTGCTGAAAAACAGTTTATTCTGACACAACTTACGTCTTCCCCATGCTTTGAAGATGAACATGGAATTCTCTTACCCAATGCAGGTGTTCAAGTGTCTAAAAACAAGCACGTCCCCTTGGCTGTTGTGAATGAGACAGGCAGGCATTTTTGTTTTCGGAAAGGTCAAATTTTAGGTAAGGCGTTCAATTTCAAAACAGAGGAACATATTGAAATCAATCATATAGAAGCAGAACAACAAACGGTATCCATGGAATCAAACGTTGAAAATGTTCAGCTTAGCACACATTTCGGAAGAAAGGCGCGTAGTTCTTGAACAGCTTTTAGGAAGAAACATGGATGTTTTTGTCGTGAAATATTTAGTGTTAACCACTACGCATGTTACCGAAATGGTAATTAACACTCAAAACGACCGACCTATTAGACAAAAGCCCTATAAGATTCATCTGACTCAAAAGGCAATTCTGGATAAACACGTAGATGATATGCTAAAAGCAGGCATCATTCGCCAAAGCAACTCCCCATGGTTATCACCTGCGATTGTAGTGCCAAAAAGATGGTTCACATCGAATTTGTGTATATTTCAGAAAACTTAACGTCATTACCGTAGTACCCGCCCCAGCATACCTAACACCGAAGTCATCCTTAATTCTTTAGGAAAATCTGAATTCCGCACCTGTTTGGACTTAAAATGGGATTCTGGCAAGTTCCGATCAAAGAGAAAGATAGAGAATTAACTGCTTTTGGGACAGATATAGGTGTTTTCGAGCACAATTCCATGCCTTTGGTTTGGCAGGCTTCCAGCGGTCTTTCAAAATCTGATAAACGCCGTTTTGAGCGATGTCAAACAATTTCCAGTTGCCTTCATCGACGACATTATCGTCCATAGTGTCACTTTCGAGAAACATTTGGAGCATCTTGAAACAGTGTTTGACCGATTACGACGCGCAAACCTACACCTCAAAATATCAAAGTGCGAATTCCTAGAAGACAAGCTAAATTATTTGGGACACATAGTTTCAAACGAAGGAATTAACGTAGATCCAAACAAAGTCAAAGTCATCAACAACATGCAACCACCTAGAAATCTGAGAGAAGTCCGTGGATTTATTGGACTGGCATCCTATTACAGAAAGTACATGCCACAGTTCAACGAAATTGCAAGACCCTTGATAGCGCCCACGCGAAAGAACGCAAGATTCGAATGGAGTGATTAAGCGCAACGCGCATTTGATACCCTCAAGACTCGGTTAGTAGAAGCCCCAATTTTGGCTTTTCCAGACGTCACCCAACCATTTTCAATATTTACAGACGCCTCACAATACGCTTTAGGCGCGGTGTTGATGCAAAAACAAGAGGATCAAAAGAGAGTGATAGAATACATATCTCATCAATTTACTGATGCACAAAAGAAATGGCCGACTAAAGAACGCTAAGCGCTTGCTATCGTGTGCAGCCGACGAAAACTTCGCCCCATCATTTTAGGAACCGATATCACAATCTATACGGATCATAAATCGCTGAAACATATCTTCGCAAGCGAAATGCAGAATCCTCGAGTACAAAGATGGGCTACCATGATGAGTGCATACGGCTGCGATATCGGGTATATCAGTGGTGCTAAAAATGTTACCGCAGATCTCTCTAGAATTCTGAATTCGGAACAAGTAGAGACTTTGTCAGATGGCGAACGGCTAGATTGGCATGATCAACAAGTTGATACTTAAGCAGTTAACGCAACTGACAATTCCCAGATACAAAACAAGAAAATAAAGGATGTTTCGTATACCGAACGCGTTGCTATGGCTTGTACAGATACCGAGTTTAGGAATGCTTAAAAAGAAGATCCTTTGGTAGAAAACATCATCCAGCAATTACTTGATGGAGACGATAATAAAGTAAAGCGATACTACATGGTTAATATTGTATTATATCATTTAGCGTCAGGTACTCAATCACGTCCTTTGACCCGAGCGCAACTACTTCTTCCTGAGAAATTCAAACATACCATCCTTCGAGAGGCGCACGATGGATACTTAGGAGGCCATTTAGGCATCGAAAAGACCATTGACAAGGTCATGAAGTCATGCTTTTGGCCGGACATGTTAAAAGAAATTAACGTATGTGCCCAAACCTGCGAAAAGTGTGATATGAAAAAACTAAAAAAGGAAAGACGCCCATTACAAGAAATGCCAATGCCCAGTGCCCCAATGACTGACCTCGGCATTGATTTGACAGGACCCTACCCGATCTCGTCCAAAGGAAACGTGTACATCTGTACGGTAGTAGGTTTATTCTCTGGATGGCCCGAAGGTTACCCCACTCCTATCAAAAATGCGGATACAATAGCTCAAATACTTTTGAATGAAATCATGCCCCGTCATGGATACCCTCAATCAATTCTGAGCGATCAGGAAACGGAGTTTTGCAACGCGGTTATAGATACCGTCCAACAAGAGTTAGGAATAGCAAGGATACGTACGAGTAGCTACCATGCTGAGACCAACGGAAAGAGAGAAAGATTCCATAAGGTCTGGAATGAGATGATTGCCAAAAAGGTTAGTGAGGATCACACGAAGTGAGAACAAATACTACCACCATGTTTAGCCGCTTACAGGTTTAGCAAAAATGGAACAACAAATACTCACCATATTTTCTCATGTACGGCCGAGATCCGATTTTACCTGTAGATATGTTGATGCAGCCCCGTTACAATGTACTTCTGGCGACGAATATGTTTCCCAAATGTTCGGAAATCGCCATCACGCATTCAAAAGCATGCCATAGAAAATATTCAGCAAACGCGGGATCACAACAAAAGGCTAGTTGACAAAATGCTCAAGCATCCTCGTTTCAAATTGGCGACCCGGTCCGATCCGGTCAAATTGGCGACTACGATCCTACGATCAAAACATGGAATTCTTCGAACCTTCACCATGCAATGGAAGCCTTACTTTCGCATCGTAGCAAAAATCGGAGAAGAAAACTGTGTGATCAAAAACATGGCAGCCCATAAAACCAAGCTGGTTCTTTCTGAAATCTCCGAAGTAAGGATATCAATGACGTTTGGAATAGAAATTACGACACCGTGAAACGTCCCACTGAAATTCATGCGAGACCTGTATCAGAATCGCTTCGTGTCCAATCCCCCAGAGTAGCAAAGATAGTTTTTCGCAACAGCGGTCCTTTGGTAACCGCTCACGAGCGGAACACACCCCGTTGCAGACGTACCCACGAGTAAATGACGATGGTGCTGATGATATCGATATGGCCCAGGAAATGATTAATGACGGAGAACCACCCTATGAGGAACAAACTACTGATCAGACGGCTACACTGTCATCGGACGGAGGAGACAGTAATCCTGTACCCTCACATGGCTACGCATCGTGATCGCAAAATCCCCGCGCGAACGACATGAAGATGGTTTCTGGACCCGACTAGCTGGTCACAAACGACGAGATTTGAGCAGTCCTTACCGTATGATGATCCACATGAGGACAAAAGGCGACGAATTTATACTCTTCTGTCGAAAGACGACCCAGACATTGGTCATACTGAGACCAATACTCCGGCACAAATTCTTAGCTGGCGTAAACTGCAAAGTGCTGTCGTAACCGCCATATCTCTGACAATGATGTTCATCGCAATATCCTAAGAAAACTGTGACTTTTACAGGATGTTCTGGCAGTCAGCAGTCATCCTGATACTATGCGTCCCTCCCTCCTACCCCTTAACCCTTACCTTAGGCGATCCCGGTCATGTATTTATACCCATGGGCGAATTAACCCAAGCTACAATTTGCGGGCAATTAACTCTTTCGGTCACACCCTCGTGGATAAAACGACAACTACATTCAGTAGAAAAAGTAACGTGTAACCTTAAAAGCTTCGCGGACCACCTTTACCAACAACTATCGAGCAATGCCACATTGCAGGTGAATCAAAACGATAGCACGCCTTGTAGATATTATCCATGGATTACAAGACGAAACTGTCTATCTTTATGGCGCTTTTCTTCAGACCTTACAGAAACCATTTACCAGACGACCCTGTGGAGGATTGATAAACGGTAATAGGAAACGCCACATCCTACCTCTTTGGCACTGCACCGAACAGGAGATAAATTCATCTCCAAGCCCAAGTCTCAGTCTTAGGCAAAGAAGAAGTATTTTAGCGCACAGTTTCAACGGAAACCTTGCTGTTTTAAACTCAACACAATCGCTGTCGCGAAGGAACCGCAAACAGCTAATTGAAATAACGCATGCTTTAACGGAAAACTGTAAAGTCTCGCGATGACGTAATCTATCATGTGGACCAGGTAATGAACGTCATAATCACTGCCACGTATATCGAATACGTGTCAGATTCCATTCTTGGACTATCTCAAGTTTGCGTAGGCTTCACTACCGACTCAACAGTTTGGACAACAAGCTGGCACTCGCAAAAGTTGGAATTTACATACTAGATTGATGTCAACAGGAATTCCCGAACAATCCTGCGGACAAGCGAAAAAAGAACTTCCCACGACTCTCGCTCTACCGTTTCCAGGACAGGAACTCGGTCAGTACATCCGTTTTATTCGACGTAAAATGGTGCAGAAAGACTCGGTCCTTCATGTACTTTTCTATATCCCGTTGCTACATGTTACACACGCATTTGACGCTTACAAATTATTTAATTATCGCGTCCCACATGATGTACATAATATCTCTCTGGAATGTACCGTGGGAACGCCTTTATTCCTCATGGTAGCTGAAAAATCAGCAACAATACGTCATGCCTGAGGACAGCGAAATCCAAACATGTTTACTTGCTAAATTGCCATTCTGCCAATTACATGAGCCTGCGTAGTCCGTGGCATCTTCTTATCATGTCTGGTCGCTCTGTTTCGGAAGAAGAGGCTTGCATCCATAAATTATGCTCTCCACGGTACACCCTAGCAACCACGATCCAAAAGGTTATTATCTTGACTGGCCAGTGGCTACTGGTCTCTATCAACGCTTTAGGTTCACTACGGTTTGCGCCGCAAACCATCGGGCCAAACCCTCGTAAATCAACGTCTTGGAAGTCGATGCGGAATGTTCAGCCTATAGTGATGCACTTTCCCCCGCCCGCATATTACTTTGGCAAATCTCAACTTCAGCTTCCTCAGTTCCACGTCAAGCTACGCTCACTGACCAGCCCATACGTATCTGGCGCTCATCTTGAAACGCCTCGCTGAATCGTACGACCGCTAACATTTCCGCATTGCCTGAACTCACAGCCCATGGCCTACCCGCTGTCAATATTTTGATTTGCCTTCCGCTGTCGCGCTGAGCAGTGATAGTTCGACGTCCTTCAAATATAGCATATACGTTTTGGTAATTAGCATTGGTTGTGTCGTCATTGGCTGCTGCGCCATGCGCTATACTGCCCAGTTATTCGGAGCCTGATCCTGTACCTTACCCGCCGCTCACGCCGCCGTCATTCCTACTCCCCTGCTGCCCAGACCGATGAGATGACCGAAACCCAGTCAGCACCGGCCGAAGAAATATCCTTGGCCGCTGTTACGACACCGGAACACGCAGCGTCTCAGCCTACCGTGCCTGTCTGCGCGGTGACCACCGTCGGCGCTCCTACTCCCGCGCGAGTGGTTCGCCAGATCATGCCCGGCCGCCGTGGCTCGTCGCCCCGCAACCGCGCGCCACGCCGCGCGATCTGTTCGACCCGAGATGTGAGGTCTAGATGTTTGTTTATCGCCCCCGTTCCCCGGCATTTGTCCCGTGCCAGATGTGCTGGCAATGTATATACCGCCGCGCGCCTGAAGTTAATGTATGTCTATCTAGCTGTCATCCAGTGTCTGGTACATGCGCGATTGATATGCAATGTTGATGCGAACCGCCGCCACTATGTAGCGCTGCACACCGTCTGGTGTCCTGTGCAATGTAGGTATTCGACGTATGTATATGTCGCCTGAGCGTGCGCGACCTGTGTGTGGTATCGTATGTATGTCTTGCGTCGGAGCGCACGCTCTGTGCCCCGCATTCTTTGGTACTGGCTTTATGCTCGATTAGATTATGCTACATGTTTTGGGTTCGTTGACCTAGCGGTGTGTGCTGATTAGGTTACGCTGCGTCTCAGCGCGTGTTCACAAAGTTCGTGACGCGTCAGCCGTTATTCCCGTGCCCCTACGTATTTGGTTGACAGCACTGCTGCAAGCTAATGATAGCTGCTGCCCTGCTGTCATTCTTTTGTTGTTAGGGAGAGGGGTCTATTGTAACGCGTAACCGAATACGTGTCCGTACTGCACCGTTGTCAACGCGTCAGCGGGACGGTCGGCTCGCTAACGAAAACAACACACTTAGACCGATTCGTTCGACGCAGATGCATTGCCTTGTTTACTTTGTATGCTAATTATTAGATAAGCCGGATGTGGTTACCCGTAGCCGTAGTTGCTTTATGCAAGGGTTGCGACATAGCGCGCCTCTGCTGCTGCTTTATGTGGGCCCACATGCGCATTATAATTGCGCAGCGTCGAAGGTACGAGAACGCCCCATCCCCAGTGTTTGGAGGCCGCACGTCGGCGCCCCCAACGGCCCCACCGTTTATAACCTGACGCATCCTGCGTAGTGTCAGACGGGCAGTGACGGCCAGAGAGAGGCGGGCGCGACCCGACGACTAGTGTCGCGACGCTGCACTTCACGAGCGGACCTCGACCGAATATAGTTACCTTTTCACGCCCGTTCTCTGATGGACGTTGGTGAGAAGAAGAACGCTACCCACAAGAACGAAGCGTTACAGTGGCGAGGGAAAGGGGAACAACACAATGCTTCAGCGGATAAATATCTTAACAGACCCCTTGAACTAGTCATCTTAGATGTTTACACTAGACTAAATGTTTTCTTTGTATGTGCAACTTAGATGGCATTTGCTATTTGCACCCTTGGTTGTGATTGCTTGCCCCTCTTTCTGTGAAGCTAATTATTTATTTAGTGATAGCCCCCCCCCCCCACATCTAGCCCGCCACCTTTACACTCCTTGCCAACAGCAATAGTTCAATAGTTTATATGATAAAGTTACGTGTTGCTGTGTGCTCCTCGGCGATGTTATGGGTCACAGATTGCTTGAGGCTGCACGTGGAACTGGAAGATCAGATCAGGACACTGGTGTTCCATGATTTTTATTGGACCTTAATTTTATGTTCCGCTGGTTGGTTTGGAGCATTCAATTTAATCAGGTGTAAGTCCCCATCAGTCAGATGAGTCCTACTTCATTTCGAACAAGGTTTTTTGCATTTTAAGGTGATCGTTGAACGCCCCCCTACCGTTGTTGTATGCGCTTCTGTGTTCAACTAACACATATTCTGCATGTAAACTGAACATGCAGGTAGAGTGTAACGGCCTGCAAATATTCTGGCAAGTGTTTACGTGACTCTGATGGTTATATGAGTGAAACCAATGCATTCCATGATTGATGTGCTGTATCTGGTTGCAGAATGACAGAAGCCGCTGTCCGATTTCGAGGTGTCCCGGTGTCAAACGACCCTCATCAAGTCCATCAACTGGCAGCGACAACAAGACCATGCAAACTGCTCGGAACTTTAAATGTTGTTGGCATTGCCATGAACAAGTACGGTGTTTTTCTGTTGTCATGTTTGCATTGTTGTCTCAAATACATAGACTTACCTCCGCCTAGTTTATGTACAAATAGCTTTTGAAAGTAGAGGTAGGACACCATTTGCTATTTAACGCAATCAGGGCAGATTTCTGGCATGTTAAGCAAAGGCTACCAGTTTGTGTGGCAATCGTGTCATTAAGAAGATAGGCGTTATACGCTGGTAGTAAGTAACTAGAAGTCTACCTACATGAATCCTAGGATGCATTGCCCCTCAGGCACCTGTAAAACGCGCGTTAGCTGTCGAACGGCCCGCCGTCGGCGCTAACCATGGCACCTCTCAGGTGCCCATGCGCCACGTAGTAAAACTTTTGTTTCTATTTACCACCGCCAAGCGTCGCTGTCAGCCGTGTTGACTCATTCGTCACGCGCCGTCCTTGAAATAGCAGCTGTCGGTAGATCAGTTTTGGCGGCGCGGTTGCAGTTGAGGGCATGTGATTGGCAGCGGATAAATACGGGCTGAGATTCGGGCTGGAAAGGATGAAAGCGAATAAAAGGAATAATACGCTTGTCAGATTTGAATTGTTGTAAAAATAAGAAATTTTGGCCACAGCAGAACCCTGAACTCAACATGATAATGGATGCCTACGTAGACCAATACCAACGTGCTCGCGTTGCTTCGAGTGAAGGCATGCATAACTACCTGGTTGGGTATCTGGAGAGAAGCCTATTTGCCTGCCTGGATCCTTCATCCTAGTAGACCTAATTGCTTAGATTCTACGACCTACTTTCGATTTCTCTGCCACCAAGGTAAGTTGGTTCTGGGGAAACCAGAGGAGGATGGAGGGATACCCAGGTGTCCTTGGTAAGTAGGTACCATGTAGGCATGCGCCAAGCAGTGAAATATTTATACGCGGGGTTGCAAGCAGTGTCATTAAACCAGGAGATAAATTTGGGAAGGGGGGGACATATGCCATGGGATTTCAGTCAATGGTAGTATACAGGCCTTACCCCATGGTACCATATTTCAAACGCCATCTCCTTATTTTGCGTGCAGTATTTTGCCATTGAGAAAATAACTGGATAATTTATTCAAAGTATGCATGCCCTTGTTTTCATTGAATTACTTGTGGTATGCTTGTGGTTGAGTATTCACTTAAAACCAGCGAACTGAATAGGGGGGGGGGGGGGCGGGGAGGGAAGTACGTTGTTCAGGCAGCTCAGATTCCTCAACGCAACTTCCTGCAAAGGTGGACAGAACAGCGACCAATGCCCAAGCGCCTAATGCGGTAATTTTATTCAGATCTGACATGTGTCTCAGCAAAGGATTTTACCAATGAGTTACTTACCACACTTGCTTATTTTGTATGATTTTGTATGATTTTTATTGGAGCAATTTGCTGACGCTGGCTGTTTGTGTTCTTTGTGCATGGCGAGTAAAATGTTCATAGTGGTGATGTGTCTTTCTAAAAATAGTGAAAACAGTCTTAAAGGACAGAGCTGTTGTCAGTTATTCATCGGATTTGATTTTGGTTTCCTAGGACCTTCATGGTTTTGTAGAAACTATTTATTCACAATTGCAGCTTCAACAATTCACATCTCAAAGACACAACGAATCATTTCAATACAAAACCAGAAGTTTTGTTTAACGGGGAGCAAGAACCTCTTCACTCTCACGTTATAATCTGGTGGCAACGCTCTGTACAGCGACAGAAAAATTGCATGCCTCTAATTAATGACCGCCAGTGAGTTTTTGGCGGGGAAAATGCCTTCTCTTCAATGCTAAATCTTCCCAAGAGCAGGAGACTTGCGGAGTCGTGGATTTTGGCGTGCCCAAACGAGTGTTTAGGATGATGTTTGACGTCACTGTTATACTTCTTATACAGTCTCCTCTTTATCCGCTCAAATGTTTTACTCAAGATGTGATCAATTTACGTTACCTTTTTGTGTATGTGCTAGTATGACATAATGTATTTTGATGTAATTTTTGTCGTGTTAAGACTATTTCAGTGTGCAATCCAGATACGTTAAATTGCGACGTTTACGAGCTGTTTTGCTGTTTTTCCGCCATGGTCTAAAAACTGGCACATGACACAGACACGCAAGTTTCCGAAACAGCTTGTCCCATCGCCTTGAAACCTTCACCAATCAAATCCGTGCATTGGGATGCGTCATGGGGGAGGCAATATCGAGGCCTGACCTGAGGTCAAACATCTCGAAAACACGAAGGGAAAATTTGACATGCAAATGCAGGCAACTCAGATCTCAGAGCCTGCTGGACCGATCACTCTGAAGCCTTCACGATTGAATGCCCTATACCTGGTTCTCCATCGCAGTTCCAAATTTAGTGACCCTAGATCATGTAAAAAGTCGTCAAAGTTAACAGTCCGAAAT
>NW_023597055.1:25563585-25588588 GCF_011947565.3 Pollicipes pollicipes
CTGCATTGCTGCGAGATGCTGCCATCATGTGTGGGCGAACTGCAGTAGCACCCTCTTCAAGTAGTGCACCTTTGTTTGATTCCGATTGACGAGGCCTGAAAATCGCTCTGATATGCAAAGACATACTCCGCCGAGATAATATGCCGACATGAACCCCAATGAAAGAAGCCAAGCTCCGAGAACCGAAGACCGAAGCAAAGGCAACGCTTTCTGTACGGTACATATACGTTTATTCGTGCGGGGCACCTGAAACAAGAGTCCTTATAACGCGATTCATACTAAGTAGAAATAAACACATTGTGCCGACAATGTCGGTTGAGCTGCAATACTTTGGTTCCATGAATAAGACTCATGCACTGTCGTGAGATGTCACCATCATGTGCGGACGGGCTGTAGTAGCACCTTGTTAAAGTAGTGCACCTCTTGTATAATTCCAATTGGGGAGACCTAAAAACCGCTTTGACATCCAAATACATACTCCACCGAGATAATATGCCAACTGCAATCCTAAGGAAGCGCACCAAACCCCGAGCACCAAAGACCAAAGCAAAGCCAACGCTTTCGGTACGCGATTCACACTTATTAGAAATAAACGCGTCGTGCTGATAATGTCGGTTGAGCTGCAACACTTCAAGCCATTGACCATAACTCATGCATTGTCGTGAGATGCCGCCATCATGTCGTGCGGACGGATTGTAGTAGCACCCTCTTAAAGCAGTGCACCTCTTGCATGAGTTCGATCGGAGTGACCTGAAAATCACTTTGACATCCAGACACATACTCTACCGAGATAACATGCCAACAGCAATCATAAGGATATGGACTAAGCCCCGGGAAACTAAGACTGAATCAAGGCCAGCGTTTTCGGTACAGTACATATGCGTCTATTAGCGTAGTGCACCTCACACACGAGTCCGGATAATGCGATTCACACTTATTAGAACTAAACACATCGTGCTGACAATGTCGGTGGAACTGCAAGACTTCGGTCCAATGAATAAGGCTCATGCGTTGCCGTGAGATGTTGCCATCATGTGCAGGCGGACTGCAGTAGCACCCTCTTCAAGTAGTACACCTCTTGTATAATTCCAATTGGCGAGACCTAAAAACCGCTCTGACATCCAAAGACATACTCTACCGAGATAATATGCCAATAGCAATCCTAAGGATACGGACCAAGCCCCGGAAACCGAAGGCTGAAGCAAAGCCAGCGTTTACGGTACGGCATATATACGTCTATAAGCGCAGCGCACCTCATGCACGAGTCTGGATAATGCGATTCACACTTGTTAGAAAGAAAAAAAACACATCGTGCTAATAATGTTGGTTAATTTACAACACTTCATTTCAATTAATTTGCTTCATGCATTGCCGTGAGATGTTATCATTAACAACATTACAATTACCAACACTATATGCTAACAGGTAGCCTACAGAAATGACTCAAGCATCAGGAACTATCATTAACATGACGTCATGAAGCACTGGCCTGGTTTGTGTAACGACATCATGTACTGACAGAGCGCGGGCTCGCGAGTACCCAGCCACGCTTGAGCATTCCTCGCTCGCCGCCTCCGAAAACTTCTTAGGCTACACCCGCCTAGAGTTAGGGTCTACTCCTCACAGCTACCACGTCCACAAAACGGCCATAGCCAATTAAGCTGTGCGGAGACTGGAGGTGTGCAGTGAAACAGTATAGCTCAGAAGGTAGAAGGGTTTTCGGCCTTAAAAAGAGCAGGGCGTGAACTTACCGAATGATATTCAAGCTGGCTATTTGAGTTCAAAACTTCATAACGGAGGTGAAACACTCCTGTTAAACGGAAATCAAACATCCTAAATGGAAAATTAGATTTATCGTTGAAAGGGATTAAATGACGCATTGGATTTAAATCAAATTACCAACAGCATGACAAATGGCGGTCAAATTGTTCAGAAGTGTTTCACTACTTTTACTATCGCCAATACACACTTCATCACTTAACATGGTCGTAGCGCCTTGATACTTGTCTGGGGTGTCAATATATACACTCAGTGGATGAGCCGCAAGCATAAACACGTGTGGAAAGCATCTCAACAGGCCAGACCAGAGCGAGCCCAGACACCGCAAATGTCGTACCCTGCATTTGCAAGGTAAGGTGTCGTGATCAAGCCATGACGCATGAAAGGGCATATGTGATAACGGTGAGTTGTGCTGTCTAGAGTAGTCGTTTTCACTCATCAACTATACCAACAGCCATAAATGAGTGTGTTTTTATCACGTATGACGCTACCTGCAATATCTTCAGCTGAAACATTCCCTTTAAGTAAGGTGCCGGGAAATACGATATACTCAAGCACACCATTGAACGAAAATGAAATTGCTTGCCGAGAAACACACTTCATTTTTATTTGAGATAGGTTTTCTTGCTGGTGTCATGAGTTCAAATGTCTTAACTAACTGAACTTTAATACACCAGCAGTTATATGACGTCATGGAGGTATTATTTGTGTATGTTATGGCCATACTTATTGCTTAAAGACAGTGCCCAAGGCCTTGGGTTATGAGCGGGGTACAGCGCGACCACGAGGTTAGAAGGTGGTCTGGACCCAGGACCATTTCTTCGATGTTATTTGCGATTACAAAAATAGCAAAAAAAGTTGAGAGCGAAGAGCTTTCTTAAAGCAACCTAGCAGTGCTGTACACTCGTGGCAACTCCGAAGTGAAACCGGCTCACCTGAAACTCGACTGGTCTGCTACTGCTATCTCTTGTGCTCCCCTGAGATAGACAAGGAATTTGTACCGATGCAGAACGTGGTTTACTGACATGGTCAAATAGCTGCCACCTGAAACGTTGAGGTGGTTGAAGTGAAACAGGTTATAGCGTGGGACGATACCAAACCAAAACCAGTCTCCCGCATTCCTATCATGATTTCCATCAATTTACTGTCACATCTTGCCGTGATGATGTCATTGTTTTGCAACTTAGCTGCTATCTAGCTAACGTCGAAAGGCATGGAAATAAAACGGCTTGAATGCATCACAAGGACATCACATGGATCATCGGGCATACCAGGCTTTCCAAGCCACCATATTTCCCACGCCGCTCCACATTGAGCGCCATTGCCACGCCCCCTCACGCTCAAATGACCGTTGCACGTGGCGCGGCGCACGTGCAGAGGCAGATGAAGCGTCAAAAATGTGGGTGCTGCATGCGTTATCAAATGTGGGTGCTGCATGCGTTATGAAATGACATTCTACTCCTTGCTGTTTCGTAACATTCAGGCAAATTGCCCACGAATGTTCTGTAGTCAAACCTGCTGACAAAGATATTGTCCCAAACGAAGTCAAATACAATCCTACACACGCCTATGACACCGCTCAACCGGAAAGGTATTGTCGCCCTGGACGGCTGTCATTAAGCTGTTCAGCTCGAGAATGGCGGCGCCGCTTCCAAGAACCGCTCGCGAGCTGAGCACTTCGCACCTCATCAGCCGCGACAGAACCACAGACTGGCTGAGGTCAGTGGCGAAAGCTGAATGTCTCCTTTCATTTGCACATACAATGACTTCCCAAACAAAACAATTAGTCATGCACGACTTTGGCTTGGATGTCAGATTAAATGCTAGATTTTCAAGCAGATTGTCACTTAATTCCAAAATCTCTTGCTACCTTTGCGTTAAAATGTCACTAATGCAACGCAACCCTGGTGCTAGGGATGCTTCAATGCCTCTACCATGGACAGTTATCCTAGTTCTTGGCCCCTCCGCTCTGCAACGGACAACATTGAAGTAGTCTTGTTTGTTGGTATGTTTCCTTGTTATTACTCTTAATTGCTATTAGGTATGCTGGCTCGTAAATAGCTGACGTCACGGCTTCCTCTTGACGCGCGGCTGCGCCCGCGCAAGGCTAGACACGTGTTTTGACGAAAGAAACATGCGTTTTACCCCGCTATCAGCCAATGGGCCCTGGCTGCGGGATATCGGCCTCATGTCACGCGTACATGTGTGGCTGATAATGAAAGGGCACGAACATTTTGAGGGTTTTCGATTATGGTAGCTCATTGCGCGCCTGGACGGACCACGCCCTCAAACCTGGTCCGTAGGCATTAGTATTGTGATCTAGCCCTGTAAACGGGCAAATGGTCTTTCGTTCTAATTTTGTTAGCGTAAGATCGAGCACGACTACTATCGTACCACCGCGGCCACGTGATGTGTCGTTTAGGCTCCCTCTTACACACTGGCATGCGCCACGCGAATAGGCCCTGCAACTTACTATTAATTATGTATAATGGTAGGATCCATGACGCCACGTTACTCAGCCCAAACGAATGAAATCGGTGTCTTTATCTGTCAACGATTTTTAGTGGGTCTGTATCACGTGTTGCTATACGTTGTCAATGCAAGCCTGGTCACTGGCGCGGTACAAGCGTGAACTAAGTGGAACTTGACCCGCCCGTACCGAATGAAGAGAATCTAACTTACGCATGAAAATGAGCTGCAATTGGTCTGTCCTTCCTCGTTCCCGCTTTAACGGCCATCCTCGCGAAGTCCCGTTTGACCGGGATGAGAAACATGCATCAGCATGAGGGGGCGAGTGCCCCTGGAAGCGACACCTTCCGAGTGTTACGCACAAACACGGATAGAGGTTCCTGTGCGGGCTAAATCTAGACGGATGGACCTTTGGTGCGTGTGGTTTTGCCCCATCGTTATTCCCTCTTCTCCGTCCCTTAACCCATAAACGGCCACTCCTTACCGGAAGACCAATGGCTGGCGACCAATTTTCATACTACATACTAACTAAATGTATGCGACACTCTGGTACTGCATTATTAGAGCTCCTTACAACCCGAATCGCCCTTTTCCTCCGCCTGCGTGGGAAGCGCGGACTGTAGCACACTGCTTCGCCAGCGCAGACTGGCAATTGAGGGTCCGGCATTGCAAGGCAGGCCCTCAACCTCTAGCCATCCCCTCGAGCCCTTAATCGACATTCTCGAGGGCCCTTCTGGCCCTCTGGACCTAAGGGGCAAGTGCACGCAAACCGAAATGAAGCATTTCATTCGGCTGAAGACTCCCTATCACCTTATTTTAAATTTACCAGACCGAGTAGCATCGTGTTGCGTATGGGACGACTATCCATCGCGAGCCGATTAGAACGTTATACCACTTTTCATTACCTGTTGTCGTTTCGGACTTACATGAAATTTCTTCTTACACTTTCTTTTCTGATTACATTATCATGACAATCGGTGGGGCAGATCACCACCCATCCCACTGGCTGTATTAATCGCCCCCAACAACTCTCACCTATACCTACAATATGCCTTAACTATACCCAAACCTAAACTGACCTGAACTGACCTGACCCCAATCCTGCTGACCAATTTCAAACGTTCACAGGGACATCGGCCTCCTGGCCAGACATCCCCCGCTATGCGCCTCATGCCAAGCGGCGACATATGAGGGTAGGGCCACCCGCTGCGCCGACAAGGTGATGTGGCATTGTCGCGCCCAAGGGTGCCGGTGTACCTTACCAATAAGAAAAGGCTCTTTTTTAACGCAGTCACGCCTCCCTGAAGGCGCTGGTGCTGGCTGTATATTATTATGCAGCTCAGGCATCACTGTACCTGGTCACAAGGGAGCCGGGGCTCTCCCAGCCGACCCTGGTGGGTTGGACGAGCCTCCTGAGAGGGGTGAGCTTTAGTGAGGTGCACGTTCGATGCGTGAACGGTGTCATTGTTTTTAGATACTGGTTTGCCAAAAAGTTTCGGGCACGTATTGTGCACTTACAAAAGAGCACTCTCAGGAGCGCTCTGACCATACTCACGTGTGCAGCGTGATGGCCACAAACGCCGACTAGCACGCCCATTACAGAGGTCCAGCAAACTATAGCCGATATTGCTCGTATGTTCCAGCCAGACATTCGGAGTTGTGGTCTATGTGATCGTATACGCTCACGATACATCGCACATGTTAACGAACCCTACATATCATAATAATGGTCATCATAGGTTTATTGTTGTATTATTTGTTACATTTATAACTGTATTGTCTTGTTATTTACTATATTTATAAGTTTGTTGATTTGTCATCAAAAGTTTATTGCACGGGAGTGTTAAATAATGATGTTGTAGTGAAACCTTAAGTACATCCCGGATGCATGCGTGTAATCGACGGTGGATAGCAAAATGATTTTAAGACCTCTGTATTTTCTCTTACATATTTGCTTATGAAGCAAGTATAGAGCTGGCAAAAAGCAAAGCAAACGTGCGGGCATTCGCAGCCGCAATGTAACACACGTAAACAGAGCAGCGAACTTATCACCATTTATCACTTTATATACCCAATATCAAATGACTGCAATGTTTTCCGGAGCAGATTAAGTGTGCCAGCAGTGCATACCTCCACGTACTTTTACGACGTCCTTTATTTGTTTGACCTGCTTGACCTCACCTAGATTGCCTCAACATGCAAAACCACGCTTGTGTGCCATGAATATTATATTCTGGCGACAAAACAGTTAGGTAAAAGAAGTAAATTTAACTATCTTTCCCCATCCCTCCATCCCGGCACGTACGCAAAGCAGCTACCATCTCCTCGACACCATCGCTGCAACGGCGACATTTGTGCCTAACAATTGGTGACCATGAGCATGAGCGCGGCCTCGAATGCTCCGGATTGCCCGTAAACTATATATATATATATATATATATATATATATATATATATATATATATATATATATATATATATTTAACCATATCTGACAACTCCTACGCCTAATCACGCCTAACCAGTGCTTATTCGTATGGTAAAGGGTAGTTATTTTCAACAAAGCCTCATGTTGTGCTACTTGTACTACAGTCGTCCGACCGTATGTCATTCCCCTTCTAGTCAAACGACGCGCCAATAGCACACGTCTAGGTTGTTTTTATCAGGGTTCGAACTCCATCCTAGACCTTCTACTTGGCAATTAGTAAGCACAGGGCTTAGTCTCGTTTGTGTATTTTGGGAGAAGGAGTGATCATTTTTCATTACTGAGCACTACCCCTAACGTATTTCGCAACACTACGCCCTGACCGAGAAACACTTCATGGCGTGTATAGCTGTGCCCGTTGTGTGTTGTCATAGGTCATGAGCGAGGATCTGCTCCGAAACCCTGCGATGCTCGGTGGGCTTGGGATAATCGCGCAAGTTGATGAGAGTTTAGTTGCCAGGCAGAAGCCAGCCCGAAATAACTAGGCCAGGCCACTGAGCAGTAATGGGTTTTCAGGATGGTGGACAGCGCCGGTAACCAGCACCTGCAGCTGGTGCCGGACCGGCGGGGCGCCACGCTGCTGCCCATTATACGGGCACACACCATACCTGGCTCAGAGGCGAGAGCTGACGCTCAAACGTCACGATTCAATCATTCCGATACCTTTTCTGATGGGTTAAAAGAATGAATGGTAAAATGAGGTAATGTGAGGAATGCACAGCATGCACGCAGTCGGCCGACAGAAGGCGATACATCCAAAGCATCGCGCAATTTGACTAAACGGATACAGCCGTCGGCGTGCCACGTGTCTATTGTGTCCACATGTTCACATGTGTCATTCTCAAAACCTATCGCCGGTGATATCCCCAGCAAAACGATTGCCTGGCGAACGGATAATGTAGTTGATGGCTTCGCCGCCACTGTACACAGATAATAGATCGTCAGTTTCTGGCCGCGATCCGGCGCACCTCGCACCCGCTGGTCAGTGCCTGTCGAAGCCGCGCTGCAGACCTAACGAGCCACGTTTGTATGTGTATGTTGGTGTTTACATATCTGGTCAGACCAGTGAGCCGGCTACGGCCTGCTGGCGGCCGCCGGTTTCGTCCACCGCACCGTAAATCATTCGGTGGATTTTGTCCGCGCCGACGGTAAGCTTTGCTACAAAACCAGTGACCAGTCAAGGGTCTGCATGATTTTCTGCCACACGTAGAAAATAGTGTAATGGTGTTGCTAAGTGCCCACTTTGTTGCAACGGCAGGAAGTTACCTGCTTATTCTACGCTTACCTGGCCTAGATTGCCCGTGAATCATATCAAGAATTAGCAAAATGTATATGTGTATGCGGTTTCCCAACGACGCAGTTACCATGCGCGAGATGGCCTGGCGAGTTTAAATGACCGCCCAAGATACACATTATGCTTGTTGAAGCGCATTGCTACACAAGGACAGCTTTACAACTTTAACTGTCGCTGCTCCAACGTCGTAAACATGCACCAGCCGAACGTTGCACAGGGCAAACAAGTTGCACCGCACTGCCTCGTGTCGATGCGGAGTTGAATGCGATAAATATGCACGTCGAGTTG
Organism: Pollicipes pollicipes; assembly: GCF_011947565.3. Taxonomy (NCBI): domain Eukaryota; kingdom Metazoa; phylum Arthropoda; class Thecostraca; order Pollicipedomorpha; family Pollicipedidae; genus Pollicipes; species Pollicipes pollicipes. The sequence goes on from NW_023597055.1 coordinate 25,571,901, forward strand.
TTGGGCGTTGTTCGCATCATATGCTGATATCAGAGACAATTGCCTGCTAATTTCAATCCCGGCTTGAGAATGGGAAATGCTGAGAGCTGCCCGACATGTTGACGGCTGTATTGGCCAGGATATGGCCTGTGCGAATCATCTAACCGGCCTGCGATATACCACCAGTGATCTAGCACCAGGCAAATGAATGGTTATATTTCACAAGACGCAGAAGCATAGACTACAAGGAACGTCGCTGAAAACATTGTTCAGGATTCAGTAACATGCTACAGCGTACAGGTGAGCCTCGATTTATAAATGTTTGCGCTATTGTTAGATATATCACAGCTTTACCCACATACCAACATCTTGCTGCTTGTAGCACGTTAAGACACAGGATGCATGAAAGGGGTAGCAGTGCAGCCTCTGTCTAGGTGCTGGATGGAGTGGTGGGGGGGGGGGGGGAGTTTATGTCAAAAGTTGTCCTCATTTGTGCGGCAGTTCTCACTGCCCCCATCTCCTCCCCCCTTCCCATTCATGGCCTATGTTTGGATGGTAACCAGTACCCTGAAATCATGAATGAGTACCTGAAGCATTTGTATTATTTCTAGTAGTGTAACGCGTAACCGAATACGTGTCCGTACTGCACCGTTGCCAACGCGTCAGCGGGACGCTCGGCTCGCTAACGAAACCAACACACTTAGACCGACTCGTTCGACGCAGATGCATTGCCTTGTTTACTTTGTATGCTAATTATTAGATAAGCCGGATGTGGTTACCCGTAGCCGTAGTCGCTTTATGCAAGGGTTGCGACATAGCGCGCCTCTGCTGCTGCTTTATGTGGGCCCACATGCGCATTATAATTACGCAGCGTCGAAGGTACGAGAACGCCCCATCCCCAGTGTTTGGAGGCCGCACGTCGGCGCCCCCAACGGCCCCACCGTTTATAACCTGACGCATCCTGCGTAGCGTCAGACGGGCAGTGACGGCCAGAGAGAGGCGGGCGCGACCCGACGACCAGGGTCGCGACGCTGCACTTCACGAGCGGACCTCGACCGAATATAGTTACCTTTTCACGCCCGTTCTCTGATGGACGTTGGTGAGAAGGACGTATCAAGAACCTGCGGATTACCAACGCTGAATCGTCCCCTCGTATCACAACAAGGCACGGCTATCGAAATTCAGGTACCAATCCACGCGAGCCATTCGAGTCGCTGGATGACGCGTAAAAAATTAGATTTTCTGGCCTATGATACCTGTATTTGCTGGAAGTTATTACAAGACAGTTTCGCAACTGACCAGGCCAATATTTTGGACAAGCTGTGTGCTTATCATTGCACATATTTAGAAACCCGCCGGAATAAAAGGAAGCATTTCTGCTCTTGCCACAATCCCAACAAGCAGGAGTTCTGCCAACTGTGTGGCATTTGTCATACGTGTCATTGTGACCATATCAATACCTCCTGTTACGCCTGCCACAGTTGCTCCTTCTTTCCTTGCCTCGAACGCTGTTGTGGTTTCTCCTCGACAAATCCTTCCGCAGCAGACCTTGATAAGCTGATTGAAAAACATTATTAAAAAGCCCAACGTCGCTGCACGACATATCTCAGACAGCTCCAAAATCCTACCCTTTCCCATCTCGACTATCAAGCTCCTGAAGTCTCGTTACTGGGTGAAGAAAATTCGGAAAACAGAGGTGTCGGTACCGGAAGAGGAACACCCATCTTTATTGAAACGGGAGCGGGACGAACGGTCCTCGAACCACACGATGTACCCATCCGTTACCGAGCCGAGCAGGGAGCGCAGCCGCCGACTCCTCGCTACTTACAAGACCACGAACATCTCCGCCTCCGCCATCCAGGCAGGCGCTGCAACTCCTGAAAGCACGACCGGAAGGACGACGCAGTTCGAAGACGCCGAACCCGAGCTCGACGTGCAGCCTTCCACCTCCCCCATCTACTAGCACGAGGCCTGGGACTGGTGATCTGCGGTACATCAGGCTGCTTCATCAGTAGGGTACAGCGCTGACTATCCTGTGTTCCATTTCGCAATCCTCTCAAGCACCAGGGCGCATGCACCTCAGGAAATTCCCTTGTCGGAGGAACTCTTGCATTCGACAGAGCTGTCGCATAATGTGCCAAAAGGCTTGGCAAATCTGTACGACATTTTGTACATAAATTCCATCATCACCGCTTGCGCACATTTTGACGGCTTAAATGCTGGAAATTTGTACCAATGGATGGCTGACGTGGATCGCATTCATCAGGATTGTAATGGCAACGATGAAATCACGCTCACCGCGGCAGGACGTCTTGCAACCGGGACAGCAAAATCTTTTTTTGTGGTGCTACCGAGAGCACAACTGCACGTGGCTCTAAATGAAAGATTTGTTCAGACGTTTCTATTCCAACCTGCGTGATCCCGATATTCTGGAAGAAAAAGTGAACCGTACCAATCAAAAATCGAGCGAACCTGTGCAGTTTTTTATTACGCTTGAACCAATTAGCCGCCGAAGTGTACGGAAACGATATAAACACCCCAGACAAACAAAAAGCTTTGGCCAAATTATTCTTGAACGGACTTGTGGACGAACGGATTGCCAACAAACTGCTTCGCCAACAGCCTTTGCCTCTGAACGCCGTCTTAGATGTTACACTCATGGAGGACAAATTTTACAGGCAAATAGAAGTGCGGGACAGAGAGGAGCCCATGGAGATCGATTTGATCAAACTAGCCACCGACCTCTCACAGAAAAAAAGTTGAACAACATACGGAGACAGTCAATGTGCTAGCAGTCAAAATGGAGCAAGGAAACCAAACGAAAGCACCCCGAGGAGTGCAACCGCAACAAGCGAACCAGTATAGGTACAGACCTAAAAAGCAGTACCAAAACCAAAACCGTTTCATGCCGCCCAACCCTTTTGGACAAGGTAGACCATACCAAGCACCGCAAGGAAATTTTCACAGGACACAAACCCATCTCGGACCAGACCCCAGGTTCTACAGAGATGACCCAGCACGACCTAGGTGTCAGTTTACTGAAGGCCACAGGCCCATTTGTCATTTTTGCCACATTCCGGGCCACATCCAACGTATGTGTCGCAAATATGCCGCACAGCTACGTAAACGGATCCCGCAAGCAAATGAAGGGGAGCGTTCGGAAAAGTAGTAGGACCTCCATCCAGTCGAGCAGGTGAAATTTGCAACATAGATGTGAACAAAAACTGTTCTTTCATAGACGTTTCTATGGGCAAAAACAGGTTTTGTACTCTTTTGAATGGTGAAACTCAGTTCTCACTGGTGAGCGACGAATTCTTAAAATTATGTGACGACGCTTTGATAAACGAAACATGTCAGGAAAAAGTACGCATAGTATCCGCCTCGGGCCACCGGCTTAAAGTCACAAAAATGGCAAAAATTCGAATTACATGAAATAAAACCAAAAGGTATCATTCCTTTTGTGTGGTTCACGAAGTGATTTTAGGCGTGGAGTTTCTCAATGAAAGAAAAGCTATTCTTGATTTTGATAATCAGCTACTTAAAATTGGAAAAGCGTTGTTTCCTCTAAAGCAAAAACAAAACCGTCAGGAAGAAGAAATTACTTAGTAAGACTGTCAGACCGCGTCCATCTGTGTCCTAGATCATCAGCTAAAATAACATGTCAACCGTCGAAAAGTAAAACTGCTGAAAAACAGTTTATTCTGACACAACTTACGTCTTCCCCATGCTTTGAAGATGAACATGGAATTCTCTTACCCAATGCAGGTGTTCAAGTGTCTAAAAACAAGCACGTCCCCTTGGCTGTTGTGAATGAGACAGGCAGGCATTTTTGTTTTCGGAAAGGTCAAATTTTAGGTAAGGCGTTCAATTTCAAAACAGAGGAACATATTGAAATCAATCATATAGAAGCAGAACAACAAACGGTATCCATGGAATCAAACGTTGAAAATGTTCAGCTTAGCACACATTTCGGAAGAAAGGCGCGTAGTTCTTGAACAGCTTTTAGGAAGAAACATGGATGTTTTTGTCGTGAAATATTTAGTGTTAACCACTACGCATGTTACCGAAATGGTAATTAACACTCAAAACGACCGACCTATTAGACAAAAGCCCTATAAGATTCATCTGACTCAAAAGGCAATTCTGGATAAACACGTAGATGATATGCTAAAAGCAGGCATCATTCGCCAAAGCAACTCCCCATGGTTATCACCTGCGATTGTAGTGCCAAAAAGATGGTTCACATCGAATTTGTGTATATTTCAGAAAACTTAACGTCATTACCGTAGTACCCGCCCCAGCATACCTAACACCGAAGTCATCCTTAATTCTTTAGGAAAATCTGAATTCCGCACCTGTTTGGACTTAAAATGGGATTCTGGCAAGTTCCGATCAAAGAGAAAGATAGAGAATTAACTGCTTTTGGGACAGATATAGGTGTTTTCGAGCACAATTCCATGCCTTTGGTTTGGCAGGCTTCCAGCAGTCTTTCAAAATCTGATAAACGCCGTTTTGAGCGATGTCAAACAATTTCCAGTTGCCTTCATCGACGACATTATCGTCCATAATGTCACTTTCGAGAAACATTTGGAGCATCTTGAAACAGTGTTTGACCGATTACGACGCGCAAACCTACACCTCAAAATATCAAAGTGCGAATTCCTAGAAGACAAGCTAAATTATTTGGGACACATAGTTTCAAACGAAGGAATTAACGTAGATCCAAACAAAGTCAAAGTCATCAACAACATGCAACCACCTAGAAATCTGAGAGAAGTCCGTGGATTTATTGGACTGGCATCCTATTACAGAAAGTACGTGCCACAGTTCAACGAAATTGCAAGACCCTTGATAGCGCCCACGCGAAAGAACGCAAGATTCGAATGGAGTGATTAAGCGCAACGCGCATTTGATACCCTCAAGACTCGGTTAGTAGAAGCCCCAATTTTGGCTTTTCCAGACGTCACCCAACCATTTTCAATATTTACAGACGCCTCACAATACGCTTTAGGCGCGGTGTTGATGCAAAAACAAGAGGATCAAAAGAGAGTGATAGAATACATATCTCATCAATTTACTGATGCACAAAAGAAATGGCCGACTAAAGAACGCTAAGCGCTTGCTATCGTGTGCAGCCGACGAAAACTTCGCCCCATCATTTTAGGAACCGATATCACAATCTATACGGATCATAAATCGCTGAAACATATCTTCGCAAGCGAAATGCAGAATCCTCGAGTACAAAGATGGGCTACCATGATGAGTGCATACGGCTGCGATATCGGGTATATCAGTGGTGCTAAAAATGTTACCGCAGATCTCTCTAGAATTCTGAATTCGGAACAAGTAGAGACTTTGTCAGATGGCGAACGGCTAGATTGGCATGATCAACAAGTTGATACTTAAGCAGTTAACGCAACTGACAATTCCCAGATACAAAACAAGAAAATAAAGGATGTTTCGTATACCGAACGCGTTGCTATGGCTTGTACAGATACCGAGTTTAGGAATGCTTAAAAAGAAGATCCTTTGGTAGAAAACATCATCCAGCAATTACTTGATGGAGACGATAATAAAGTAAAGCGATACTACATGGTTAATATTGTATTATATCATTTAGCGTCAGGTACTCAATCACGTCCTTTGACCCGAGCGCAACTACTTCTTCCTGAGAAATTCAAACATACCATCCTTCGAGAGGCGCACGATGGATACTTAGGAGGCCATTTAGGCATCGAAAAGACCATTGACAAGGTCATGAAGTCATGCTTTTGGCCGGACATGTTAAAAGAAATTAACGTATGTGCCCAAACCTGCGAAAAGTGTGATATGAAAAAACTAAAAAAGGAAAGACGCCCATTACAAGAAATGCCAATGCCCAGTGCCCCAATGACTGACCTCGGCATTGATTTGACAGGACCCTACCCGATCTCGTCCAAAGGAAACGTGTACATCTGTACGGTAGTAGGTTTATTCTCTGGATGGCCCGAAGGTTACCCCACTCCTATCAAAAATGCGGATACAATAGCTCAAATACTTTTGAATGAAATCATGCCCCGTCATGGATACCCTCAATCAATTCTGAGCGATCAGGAAACGGAGTTTTGCAACGCGGTTATAGATACCGTCAACAAAGAGTTAGGAATAGCAAGGATACGTACGAGTAGCTACCATGCTGAGACCAACGGAAAGAGAGAAAGATTCCATAAGGTCTGGAATGAGATGATTGCCAAAAAGGTTAGTGAGGATCACACGAAGTGAGAACAAATACTACCACCATGTTTAGCCGCTTACAGGTTTAGCAAAAATGGAACAACAAATACTCACCATATTTTCTCATGTACGGCCGAGATCCGATTTTACCTGTAGATATGTTGATGCAGCCCCGTTACATGTACTCTGGCGACGAATATGTTTCCCAAATGTTCGGAAATCGCCATCACGCATTCAAGCATGCCATAGAAAATATCCAGCAAACGCGGGATCACAACAAAAGGCTAGTTGACAAAAATGCTCAAGCATCCTCGTTTCAAATTGGCGACCCGGTCCGATCCGGTCAAATTGGCGACTACGATCCTACGATCAAAACATGGAATTCTTCGAACCTGACCATGCAATGGAAGCCTTACTTTCGCATCGTAGCAAAAATCGGAGAAGAAAACTGTGTGATCAAAAACATGGCAACCCATAAAACCAAGCTGGTTCTTTCTGAAAATCTCCGAAGTAAGGATATAATGACGTTTGGAATAGAAATTACGACACCGTGAAACGTCCCACTGAAATTCATGCGAGACCTGTATCAGAATCGCTTCGTGTCCAATCCCCCAGAGTAGCAAAGATAGTTTTTCGCAACAGCGGTCCTTTGGTAACCGCTCACGAGCGGAACACACCCGTTGCAGACGTACCACGAGTAAATGACGATGGTGCTGATGATATCGATATGGCCCAGGAAATGATTAATGACGGAGAACCACCCTATGAGGAACAAACTACTGATCAGACGGCTACACTGTCATCGGACGGAGGAGACAGTAATCCTGTACCCTCACATGGCTACGCATCGTGATCGCAAATCCCCGCGCGACGACATGAAGATGGTTTCTGGACCCGTCTAGCTGTTCACAAACGACGAGATTTGAGCAGTCCTTTACCGTATGATGATCCACATGAGGACAAAAGGCGACGAATTTATACTCTTCTGTCGAAAGACGACCCAGACATTGGTCATACTGAGACCAATACTCCGGCACAAATTCTTAGCTGGCGTAAACTGCAAAGTGCTGTCGTAACCGCCATATCTCTGACAATGATGTTCATCGCAATATCCTAAGAAAACTGTGACTTTACAGGATGTTCTGACAGTCAGCAGTCATCCTGATACTATGCATCCCTCCCTCCTACCCCTTAACCCTTACCTTAGGCGATCCCGGTCATGTATTTATACCCATGGGCAGAATTAACCCAAGCTACAATTTGCGGGCAATTACTCTTTCGGTCAACACCTCGTGGATAAAACGACAGCTACATTCAGTAGAAAAGGCAACGTGTAACCTTAAAAGCTTCGCGGACCACCTTTACCAACAACTATCGAGCAATGCCACATTGCAGGTGAATCAAACGATAGCACGCCTTGTAGATATTATCCATGGATTACATGACGAAACTGTCTATCTTTATGGCGCTTTTCTTCAGACCTTACAGAAACCATTTACCCGACGACCCTGTGGAGGATTGATAAACGGTATAGGAAACGCCACATCCTACCTCTTTGGCACTGCCACCGAACAGGAGATAAATCATCTCCAAGCCCAAGTCTCAGTCTTAGGCAAAGAAGAAGTATTTTAGCGCACAGTTTCAACGGAAACCTTGCTGTTTTAAACTCAACACAATCGCTGTCCGAAGGAACCGCAAACAGCTAATTGAAATAACGCATGCTTTACGGAAAACTGTAAAGTCTCGCGACGACGTAATCTATCATGTGGACCAGGTAATGAACGTCATAATCACTGCCACGTATATCGAATACGTGTCAGATTCCATTCTTGGACTATCTCAAGTTTTGCGTAGGCTTCACTACCGACTCAACAGTTTGGACAACAAGCTGGCACTCGCAAAAGTTGGAATTTTGCATACTAGATTGATGTCAACAAGGAATTTCCTAACAATCCTGCGGACAAGCGAAAAAAGAAATTCCCACGACTCTCGCTCTACCGTTTCCAGGACAGGAACTCGGTCAGTACATCCGTTTTATTCGACCTAAAATGGTGCAGAAAGACTCGGTCCTTCATGTACTTTTCTATATCCCGTTGCTACATGTTACACACGCATTTGACGCTTACAAATTCTTTAATTATCGCGTCCCACATGATGTACATAATATCTCTCTGGAATGTACCGTGGGAACGCCTTTATTCCTCATGGTATCTGAAAATCAGCAACAAGACGTCATGCCTGAAGACAGCGAAATCCAAACATGTTTACTTGCTAAATTGCCATGCTGCCAATTACATGAGCCTGCGTAGTCCATGGCATCTTCTGTATCATGTCTGGTCGCTCTGTTTCGGAAAGAAGAGGCTTGCATCCATAAATTATGCTCCCCAACGGTACACCCTAGCAACCACGATCCAAAAGGTTATTATCTTGGACATGGCCAGTGGCTACTGGTCTCTATCAACGCTTTTAGGTTCACTACGGTTTGCGCCGCAAACCAATCGGGCCAAACCCTCGTAAATCAACGTCTTGGAAGTCGATGCGGAATGTTCAGCCTATAGTGATGCACTTTCCCCGCCCGCATATTACTTTGGCAAATCTCAACTTCAGCTTCCTCAGTTCCACGTCAAAGCTACGCTCACTGACCAGCCCATACGTATCTGGCGCTCATCTTGAAACGCCTCGCTGAATCGTACGACCGCTAACATTTCCGCATTGCCTGAACTCACAGCCCATGGCCTACCCGCTGTCAAATATTTTGATTTGCCTTCCGCTGTCGCGCTGAGCAGTGATAGTTCGACGTCCTTCAAATATAGCATATACGTTTTGGTAATTAGCATTGGTTGTGTCGTCATTGGCTGCTGCGCCATGCGCTATACTTGCCCAGTTATTCGGAGCCTGATCCTGTACCTTACCCGCCGCTCACGCCGCCGTCATTCCTACTCCCCTGCTGCCCAGACCGATGAGATGACCGAAACCCAGTCAGCACCGGCCGAAGAAATATCCTTGGCCGCTGTTACACCGGAACACGCAGCGTCTCAGCCTACCGTGCCTGTGTCTGCGGTGACCACCGTCGGCGCTCCTACTCCCCGCGCGAGTGGTTCGCCAGATCATGCCCCGGCCGCCGTGGCTCGTCGCCCCGCGCAACCGCGCGCCACGCCGCGATCTGTTCGACCCGAGATGTGAGGTCTAGATGTTTGTTTATCGCCCCCGTTCCCTGGCATTTCTTCCGTGCCAGATGTGCTAGCAATGTATATACCGCCGCGCGCCTTAAGTTAATGTACGTCTATCTAGCTGTCATCCAGTGTCTGATACATGTGTGCTTGATATGCAATGTTTATGCGAACCGCCGCAACTATGTAGCGCTGCGCACCGTCTAGTGTCCCGTGTAATGTAGGTATTCGACGTATGTATATGTCGCCTGAGCGTGCGCGACCTGTGTGTGGTATCGTATGTATGTCTTGCGTCGGTGCGCACGCTCTGTGCCCCGCATTCTTTGGTACTGGCTTTATGCTCGATTAGATTATGCTACATGTTTTTGGGTTCGTTGACCTAGCGGTGTGTGCTGATTAGGTTACGCTGCGTCTCAGCGCGTGTTCACAAAGTTCGTGACGCGTCAGCCGTTATTCCCGTGCCCCTACGTATTTGGTTGACAGCACTGCTGCAAGCTAATGATAGCTGCTGCCCTGCTGTCATTCTTTTGTTGTTAGGGAGAGGGGTCTATTGTAACGCGTAACCGAATACGTGTCCGTACTGCACCGTTGTCAACGCGTCAGCGGGACGGTCGGCTTGCTAACGAAAACAACACACTTAGACCGATTCGTTCGACGCAGATGCATTGCCTTGTTTACTTTGTATGCTAATTATTAGATAAGCCGGATGTGGTTACCCGTAGCCGTAGTTGCTTTATGCAAGGGTTGCGACATAGCGCGCCTCTGCTGCTGCTTTATGTGGGCCCACATGCGCATTATAATTGCGCAGCGTCGAAGGTACGAGAACGCCCCATCCCCAGTGTTTGGAGGCCGCACGTCGGCGCCCCCAACGGCCCCACCGTTTATAACCTGACGCATCCTGCGTAGTGTCAGACGGGCAGTGACGGCCAGAGAGAGGCGGGCGCGACCCGACGACTAGTGTCGCGACGCTGCACTTCACGAGCGGACCTCGACCGAATATAGTTACCTTTTCACGCCCGTTCTCTGATGGACGTTGGTGAGAAGAAGAACGCTACCCACAAGAACGAAGCGTTACAGTGGCGAGGGAAAGGGGAACAACACAATGCTTCAGCGAATAAATATCTTAACAGACCCCTTGAACTAGTCATCTTAGATGTTTACACTAGACTAAATGTTTTCTTTGTATGTGCAACTTAGATGGCATTTGCTATTTGCACCCTTGGTTGTGATTGCTTGCCCCTCTTTCTGTGAAGCTAATTATTTATTTAGTGATAGCCCCCCCCCCCCCACATCTAGCCCGCCACCTTTACACTCCTTGCCAACAGCAATAGTTCAATAGTTTATATGATAAAGTTACGTGTTGCTGTGTGCTCCTCGGCGATGTTATGGGTCACAGATTGCTTGAGGCTGCACGTGGAACTGGAAGATCAGATCAGGACACTGGTGTTCCATGATTTTTATTGGACCTTAATTTTATGTTTCGCTGGTTGGTTTGGAGGCATTCAATTTAATCAGGTGTAAGTCCCCATCAGTCAGATGAGTCCTACTTCATTTCGAACTCAAGGTTTTTTGCATTTTAAGGTGATCGTTGAACGCCCCCCTACCGTTGTTGTATGCGCTTCTGTGTTCAACTAACACATATTCTGCATGTAAACTGAACATGCAGGTAGAGTGTAACGGCCTGCAAATATTCTGGCAAGTGTTTACGTGACTCTGATGGTTATATGAGTGAAACCAATGCATTCCATGATTGATGTGCTGTATCTGGTTGCAGACGAATGACAGAAGCCGCTGTCCGATTTCGAGGTGTCCCGGTGTCAAACGACCCTCATCAAGTCCATCAACTGGCAGCGACAACAAGACCATGCAAACTGCTCGGAACTTTAAATGTTGTTGGCACTGCCATGAACAGAGTACGGTGTTTTTCTGTTGTCATGTTTGCATTGTTGTCTCAAATACATAGACTTACCTCCGCCTAGTTTATGTACAAATAGCTTTTGAAAGTAGAGGTAGGACACCATTTGCTATTTAACGCAATCAGGGCAGATTTCTGGCATGTTAAGCAAAGGCTACCAGTTTGTGTGGCAATCGTGTCATTAAGAAGATAGGCGTTATACGCTGGTAGTAAGTAACTAGAAGTCTACCTACATGGCCATCCTAGGATGCATTGCCCCTCAGGCACCTGTAAAACGCGCGTTAGCTGTCGAACGGCCCGCCGTCGGCGCTAACCATGGCACCTCTCAGGTGCCCATGCGCCACGTAGTAAAACTTTTGTTTCTGTTTACCACCGCCAAGCGTCGCTGTCAGCCGTGTTGACTCATTCGTCACGCGCCGTCCTTGAAATAGCAGCTGTCGGTAGATCAGTTTTGGCGGCGCGGTTGCAGTTGGGGGCATGTGATTGGCAGCGGATAAATACGGGCTGAGATTCGGGCTGGAAAGGATGAAAGCGAATAAAAGGAATAATACGCTTGTCAGATTTGAATTGTTGTAAAAATAAGAAATTTTGGCCACAGCAGAACCCTGAACTCAACATGATAATGGATGCCTACGTAGACCAATACCAACGTGCTCGCGTTGCTTCGAGTGAAGGCATGCATAACTACCTGGTTGGGTATCTGGAGAGAAGCCTATTTGCCTGCCTGGATCCTTCATCCTAGTAGACCTAATTGCTTAGATTCTACGACCTACTTTCGATTTCTCTGCCACCAAGGTAAGTTGGTTCTGGGGAAACCAGAGGAGGATGGAGGGATACCCAGGTGTGTTCCTTGGTAAGTAGGTACCATGTAGGCATGCGCCAAGCAGTGAAATATTTATACGCGGGGTTGCAAGCAGTGTCATTAAACCAGGAGATAAATTTGGGAAGGGGGGGACATATGCCATGGGATTTCAGTCAATGGTAGTATACAGGCGCCTTACCCCATGGTACCATATTTCAAACGCCATCTCTCCTTATTTTGCGTGCAGTATTTTGCCATTGAGAAAATAACTGGATAATTTATTCAAAGTATGCATGCCCTTGTTTTCATTGAATTACTTGTGGTATGCTTGTGGTTGAGTATTCACTTAAAACCAGCGAACTGAATAGGGGGGGGGGGGGGGGGGGGGGGGGCGGGGAGGGAAGTACGTTGTTCAGGCAGCTCAGATTCCTCAACGCAACTTCCTGCAAAGGTGGACAGAACAGCGACCAATGCCCAAGCGCCTACCCATGCGGTACTATTTTATTCAGATCTGACATGTGTCTCAGCAAAGGATTTTACCAATGAGTTACTTACCACACTTGCTTTATATTTTGTATGATTTTGTATGATTTTTATTGGAGCAATTCTGCTGACGCTGGCTGTTTGTGTTCTTTGTGCATGGCGAGTAAAATGTTCATAGTGGTGATGTGTCTTTCTAAAAATAGTGAAAACAGTCTTAAGGACAGAGCTGTTGTCAGTTATTCATCGGATTTGATTTTGGTTTCCTAGGACCTTCATGGTTTTGTAGAAACTATTTATTCACAATTGCAGCTTCAACAATTCACATCTCAAAGACACAACGAATCATTTCAATACAAAACCAGAAGTTTTGTTTAACGGGGAGCAAGAACCTCTTCACTCTCACGTTATAATCTGGTGGCAACGCTCTGTACAGCGACAGAAAAATTGCATGCCTCTAATTAATGACCGCCAGTGAGTTTTTGGCGGGGAAAATGCCTTCTCTTCAATGCTAAATCTTCCCAAGAGCAGGAGACTTGCGGAGTCGTGGATTTTGGCGTGCCCAAACGAGTGTTTAGGATGATGTTTGACGTCACTGTTATACTTCTTATACAGTCTCCTCTTTATCCGCTCAAATGTTTTACTCAAGATGTGATCAATTTGCGTTACCTTTTTGTGTATGTGCTAGTATGACATAATGTATTTTGATGTAATTTTTGTCGTGTTAAGACTATTTCAGTGTGCAATCCAGATACGTTAAATTGCGACGTTTACGAGCTGTTTTGCTGTTTTTCCGCCATGGTCTAAAAACTGGCACATGACACAGACACGCAAGTTTCCGAAACAGCTTGTCCCATCGCCTTGAAACCTTCACCAATCAAATCCGTGCATTGGGATGCGTCATGGGGGAGGCAATATCGAGGCCTGACCTGAGGTCAAACATCTCGAAAACACGAAGGGAAAATTTGACATGCAAATGCAGGCAACTCAGATCTCAGAGCCTGCTGGACCGATCACTCTGAAGCCTTCACGATTGAATGCCCTATACCTGGTTCTCCATCGCAGTTCCAAATTTAGTGACCCTAGATCATGTAAAAAGTCGTCAAAGTTAACAGTCCGAAATATTTGTTTGCAGACCACCTATAGCCCAAAACCTACCGAGCCGATCACTGCCAAAACTGCACCATAAGATGCCCCATATGTAATTCCCTCGTCGCAGTTCCAAATTTGGTGACTTTAGGTAAGTTTAAAAGTCGTCAAATTTCACAAAATCCAAAATTACTGCTTGCAGGCATAGCTCAGAATCTACCACGCCGATAACTGCCAAACCGTACCATTCAGTACGCCATCTACCCTAATCTTCTGTTGAGGCTGCCATTTATAATTGCGTCTTTTACTTTATGTTTATTCCCCCATAATGTACGGATTGGTTACGCTGAACGTGTGAGGTTGAATTTCTGCTTAGCGGAGGCGTTAATTGTGGCATTTTCATGCGCAATTCTGCGCATGATTTTTAGCACAACACCTTCGCTGAAGAGAAATTTACCCTCACAAGGCCTGCCTAACCAAGATGCACTTTTCCTTGGGAACAGGCATAAAGGATAAAACATAGTTATGAATGGCACCATGCTTGCAGTTCCACATAAAATGAGGGTAGATAGCGTACTGAATGGCAAGGTTTGGCAGCTATCGGCTTGGTACATTCTGAGCTATAAACTGTCTGCAAGCAAGAATTTTTGATTTTGTGAAATTTTTCGACTTCGATTTTACTAGGGTCACGAAACTTGGAACTGCGAGAGGGAATCAGGTACGGGGCATCCGGAATTTTGGACTTTGTAAACTTTGACTAGCTTTGACCTGACCTAGGATCACTAAATTTGGAGTTGCAATGTAGAATCAGGTCTGGGGGCATCCAATGGTGAAAATTTCACGGTGATTGGTCCAGTAGGTTCTGAGATCTGAGTTGTTTACATTTGCCTGTATAATTTTCCCTTCGCGTTTTTGAGATGTTTGACCTCAGGTTAGGTCTCGATATTGCCTTCCTATGACTCACCTCATTGCACAGGATTGATTGGTGAAGGTTCAAGGCGATCGCACGAGTTGTTTCGAAAAACTTGCGTGTCTGCGTCATATGCCAGTATTTTAGACTCTGCCGTTTTTCCGCTGTCCCTGCCTGTCCGCACGGTCAGGCAGTCGATTGTTTACAGCGGGATCGGAGGGTGGTGCTTCTGGGCGCATGGGTGTAGGTGGGTTTACAGCAGGTGAATTGAGCATGTGCTGATGAGGAGCAACGGACCTTGGCACTGAGTGCATCGAAAGGAAACAATTGTGCGATATGATATGCCTTTGTGTGTCATATGATGTGTGTTATGATATGTGTATGCGTGTGATATGTGTGTTATGATGTGTATGCATGTCATATGGGTATGTGATATGATTCTGAGTGTGGGTGTGCGTGTGTGTGCGTGATATAATCTGTGTGTGGTATGAGTTTTCATGTTTTCTCCAGTATACATTTCTGGAGGACAAAACGCCTTGGGGCCAAAAGCACCAAGACACGCTCAAGTTTCAGACATTGTTAGCACTACAGCCCGAGAGTGGAATTTCATCCTCCGCACTACCCAGATGTTACGGTCTTCCCCAAGGCCCTATGGTCCAAGATTATTGTACAATACAATATTATACAAGAATATTATACAAGAACAATATTGTACCCACCCAGCAGATAACACTCTTCTGTAAATTGGGCGCCAAAATTTTTCTAGACACCTGGTCGATTTGTCGATCCCCGTCGCGACGCACATACTGTCTTGGTCGCGGCAGGAGAGTAGTGACGTCTTGGTTGGGTCATTTGAAGGCATATATATATGCATAGATATATGCATGTACATTATATATATATATATATATATATATATATATATATGTATATATATATATATATGTATATATATATATATATATGTATATATATATATATGTATATATATATATATATATATATATATATATATATATGTTCAATTATGTATGTTCAGTTATATATTCAAATAATGTTGTGGAATATGCTGCCGTCTCGCCAACGGATAACAGTGTAACCAGCACTCCATATAATCGAGGCCCTGCGGCAGCCTGTAAAAACGCATACGCTGCACCGGACACCTACCCGACATTGGTGCGCCGAACCTCGTGCTCGCGTGCCGCGAACTCAGTCCAGTGCACGTGCTGAATTTCGAATAACCTTGGCTCAAAAAGTGGTTTTGGGTAATTCTGTGTAAAATTTTCCCATCAGCATGATTCCCTGAAACATTGGCCCTTTGTGTGCTGCGATTGGTGGCATCATGCGCCAAAGTCTGAGCGCTGAAATTTTCGGCTTCGTGTGCCCAAATTTTGGCCCTACTGCCACTGTTGTGCTGGACATGTCCGGTGTAACATGTTTTGGGTTGCAATTTGGGCCTTTATGTATGTATATTAATATATCTATATATATTATATATATATAATATATTATATATGCATATATATATATTTATATGTTTATAATACATATATGTGTATATATATATATATATATATAATATATTATATATATATTTATATATATATATATATATATATTATATAGTATATATATATATATGCATAGATATATAGTATTATATATATATATATATTATATAATATATATATATTATTATATATATATATAATATATATATATATATATGCATATATAGACAGCTTGATCTTGCTAATCAAGCATGCTGGGGAATGGTAGCCTGCACCTGCTATAATCTGTTTTATGACATTTAGAGACAAACAGGTACTGTCAGTGATGTGTGTCCATTTTATTTTGTCAGGTAACAGGAGCTGGCCTTTTTACACCTTCGGGCAAAGCTGAACATCAGGAACTTTTACTATCCTGCCAACCACGGCCATGAATATCTCCTTGTCCTGGCACAGCGTGTGCTCGTCACGGGCGCCGGCCGCGGCCTCGGAAGAGGCGTGGCGCTGCGCGTGGCCGCCGTGCGGCGGCAATGTCATCGCCGTGTCGCGCACGCGGCAACCTGGACAGCCTGAAGGCCGAGTGTGCGGCCATCGAGACCGTCGCCTGCGACTTGAGCGACTG
>NW_023597055.1:25589588-25614693 GCF_011947565.3 Pollicipes pollicipes
TTGACATCCAGAGACATACTCTGCCGAGATAATCTACAAACAGTAATCCTTAGGAAACGGACCATGCCCCGGAAACCGAAGACTGAAGCAAAGCCAGCGTTTTCGGTACGGCACATATACGTCTGTTAGCGTATATGTACATCCGAAACATCCAAACCCTACCAAACTGACATCCAAAGACATGCTCTACCGAGAGAATATGCCAACAACAATGCCAAAGAAATAAGCCAAGCCCCGGAAACCGAAGACCGAAGTAAATCCCACGTTTTCGGTACGGTACGTATGCTTTAATTGGCGCGGTGCACCTCATACACGGGTCCGGATAATGCAATTCACAATTGCTAGAACTAAGCACACCGTGCTGACAATGTCTGTTAAGTTGCAAGGCTTCGGTCCGATGAATAAGACTTCTGCATTGCTGCGAGATGCTGCCATCATGTGTGGGCGAACTGCAGTAGCACCCTCTTCAAGTAGTGCACCTTTTGTTTGATTCCGATTGACGAGGCCTGAAAATCGCTCTGATATGCAAAGACATACTCCGCCGAGATAATATGCCGACATGAACCCCAATGAAAGAAGCCAAGCTCCGAGAACCGAAGACCGAAGCAAAGGCAACGCTTTCTGTACGGTACATATACGTTTATTCGTGCGGGGCACCTGAAACAAGAGTCCTTATAACGCGATTCATACTAAGTAGAAATAAACACATTGTGCCGACAATGTCGATTGAGCTGCAATACTTTGGTTCCATGAATAAGACTCATGCACTGTCGTGAGATGTCACCATCATGTGCGGACGGGCTGTAGTAGCACCTTGTTAAAGTAGTGCACCTCTTGTATAATTCCAATTGGGGAGACCTAAAAACCGCTTTGACATCCAAATACATACTCACCGAGATAATATGCCAACTGCAATCCTAAGGAAGCGCACCAAACCCCGAGCACCAAAGACCAAAGCAAAGCCAACGCTTTCGGTACGCGATTCCACACTTAATAGAAATAAACGCGTCGTGCTGATAATGTCGGTTGAGCTGCAACACTTCGAGCCATTGACCATAACTGATGCATTGTCGTGAGATGCCGCCATCATGTCGTGCGGACGGATTGTAGTAGCACCCTCTTAAAGCAGTGCACCTCTTGCATGAGTTCGATCGGAGTGACCTGAAAATCACTTTGACATCCAGACACATACTCTACCGAGATAACATGCCAACAGCAATCATAAGGATATGGACTAAGCCCCGGGAAACTAAGACTGAATCAAGGCCAGCGTTTTCGGTACAGTACATATGCGTCTATTAGCGTAGTGCACCTCACACACGAGTCCGGATAATGCGATTCGTACTTATTAGAACTAAACACATCGTGCTGACAATGTCGGTGGAACTGCAGGACTTCGGTCCAATGAATAAGGCTCATGCGTTGCCGTAAGATGTTGCCATCATGTGCGGACGGACTGCAGTAGCACCCTCTTCAAGTAGTACACCTCTTGTATAATTCCAATTGGCGAGACCTAAAAACCGCTCTGACATCCAAAGACATACTCTACCGAGATAATATGCCAATAGCAATCCTAAGGATACGGACCAAGCCCCGGAAACCGAAGGCTGAAGCAAAGCCAGCGTTTACGGTACGGCATATATACGTCTATTAGCGCAGCGCACCTCATGCACGAGTCTGGATAATGCGATTCACACTTGTTAGAAAGAAAAAAACACATCGTGCTGATAATGTTGGTTAATTTACAACACTTCATTTCAATTAATTTGCTTCATGCATTGCCGTGAGATGTTATCATTAACAACATTACAATTACCAACACTATATGCTAACAGGTAGCCTACAGAAATGACTCAAGCATCAGGAACTATCATTAAACATGACTCATGAAGCACTGTGCCTGGTTTGTGTAACGACATCATGTACTGACACAGCGCGGGCTCGCGAGTACCCAGCCACGCTTGAGCATTCCTCGCTCGCCGCCTCCGAAAACTTCTTAGGCTACACCGCCTAGGAGTTCGGGTTCTACTCCTCACAGCCACACGTCACAAAACAGCCATAGCCAATTAAGCTGTGCGGAGACTGGATGGTGTGCAGTGAAACGGGTATAGCTCAGAAGGTTAGAAGGGTTTAGGCCTTAAAAAGAGCAGGGCTGTGAACTGTACCAAATGATATTCAAGCTGGCTATTTGAGTTCAAAACTTCATACGGAGGTGAAACACTCCTGTTAAACGGAAATAAACATCCTAAATGGAAAATGAATTTATCGTTGAAAGGGATTAAATGAACGCATTGATTTAAATCAAATTACCAACAGCATGACAAATGGCGGTCAAATTGTTCAGAAAGTGTTTCACTACTTTTACTATCGCCATACACACTTCATCACTTAACATGGTCGTAGCGCCTTGATACTTGTCTGAGGTGTCAATATATACACTTAGTGGATGAGCCGCAAGCATAAACACGTGTGGAAAGCATCTCAACAGCCAGACCAGAGCGAGCCCAGACACCGCAAATGTCGTACCCTGCATTTGCAAGGTAAGGTGTCGTGATCAAGCATGACGCATGAAAGGGCATATGTGATAAACGGTGAGTTGTGCTGTCTAGAGTAGTCGTTTTCACTCATCAACTATACCAACAGTCATAAATGAGTGTGTTTTTATCACGTATGACGCTACCTTCAATATCTTCAGCTGAAACATTCCCTTTAAGTAAGGTGCCGGGAAATACGATATACTCAAGCACACCATTGAACGAAAATGAAATTGCTTGCCGAGAAACACACTTCATTTTTATTTGAGACAGGTTTTCTTGCTGGTGTCATGAGTTCAAATGTCTTAACTAACTGAACTTTAATACACCAGCAGTTATATGACGTCATGAAGGTATTATTTGTGTATGTTATGGCCATACTTATTGCTTAAAGACAGTGCTCAAGGCCTTGGGTTATGAGCGGGGTACGGCGCGACCACGAGGTTAGAAAGGTGGTCTGACCCAGGACCATTTCTTCGATGTTATTGCGATTACAAAAATAAGCAAAAAAAGTTGAGAGCGAAGAGCTTTTCTTAAAGCAACCTAGCAGTGCTGTACACTCGTGGCAACCCCGAAGTGAAACCGGCTCACCTGAAACTCGACTGGTCTGCTACTGCTATCTCTTATGCTCCCCTGAGATAGACAAGGAATTTGTACCGATGCAGAACGTGGTTTACTGACATGGTCAAATAGCTGCCACCTGAAACGTTGAGGTGGTTGAAGTGAAACAGGTTATAGCGTGGGACGATACCAAACCAAAACCAGTCTCCCGCATTCCTATCATGATTTCCATCAATTTACTGTCACATCTTGCCGTGATGATGTCATTGTTTTGCAACTTAGCTGCTATCTAGCTAACGTCGAAAGGCATGGAAATAAAACGGCTTGAATGCATCACAAGGACATCACATGGATCATCGGGCATACCAGGCTTTCCAAGCCACCATATTTCCCACGCCGCTCCACATTGAGCGCCATTGCCACGCCCCCTCACGCTCAAATGACCGTTGCACGTGGCGCGGCGCACGTGCAGAGGCAGATGAAGCGTCAAAAATGTGGGTGCTGCATGCGTTATCAAATGTGGGTGCTGCATGCGTTATGAAATGACATTCTACTCCTTGCTGTTTCGTAACATTCAGGCAAATTGCCCACGAATGTTCTGTAGTCAAACCTGCTGACAAAGATATTGTCCCAAACGAAGTCAAATACAATCCTACACACGCCTATGGCACCGCTCAACCGGAAGGGCATTGTCGCCCTGGACGGCTGTCATTAAGCTGTTCAGCTCGAGAATGGCGGCACAGCTTCCAAGAACCGCTCGCGAGCTGAGCACTTCGCACCTCATCAGCCGCGACAGAACCACAGACTGGCTGAGGTTTAGTGTCGAAGCCGAATGTCTCCTTTCATTTGCACATACAATGACTTCCCAATCAAAACAATTAGTCATGCACGACTTTGGCTTGGATATCAGATTAAATGCTAGATTTTCAAGCAGATTGTCACTTAATTCCAAATATCTTGCTACCTTTGCGTTAAAATGTCACTAATGCAACGCAACCCTGGTGCTAGGGATGCTTCAATGCCTCTACCATGGACAGTTATCTTAGTTCTTGGCCCCTCCGCTCTGCAACGGACAACATTGAAGTAGTCTTGTTTGTTGGTATGTTTGCTTGTTATTACTCTTAATTGCTATTAAGTATGCTTGCTCGTAAATAGCTGACGTCACGGCTTCCTCTTGACGCGCGGCTGCGCCCGCGCAAGGCTAGACACGTGTTTTTGACGAAAGAAACATGCGTTTACCCCGCTATCAGCCAATGGGCCCTGGCTGCGGGATATCGGCCTCATGTCACGCGTACATGTGTGGCTGATAATGAAAGGGCACGAACATTTTGAGGGTTTTCGATTATGGTAGCTCATTACGCGCGTGGACGGACCACGCTCTCAAACCTGGTCCGTAGGCATTAGTATTGTGATCTAGCCCTGTAAACGGGCAAGTGGTCTTTCGTTCTAATTTTGTTAGCGTAAGATCGAGCACAACTACTATCGTACCACCGCGGCCACGTGATGTGTCGTTTAGGCTCCCTCTTACACACTGGCATGCGCCACGCGAATAGGCCCTGCAACTTACTATTAATTATGCATAATGGTAGGATCCATGACGCCGCGTTACTTTGTCCAAACGGATGAAATCGGTGTCTTTATTTGTCAACGATTTTTGGTGGGTCTGTATCACGTGTTGCTATACGTTGCCAATGCAAGCCTGGTCACTGGCGCGGTACAAGCGGGAACTAAGTGGAACTTGAATCACCCGTACCGAATGAAGAGAACCTAACTTACGCATGAAAATGGGCTGCAATTAGTCTGTCCTTCCTCATTCCCATTTTTAACGGCCATCCTCGCGGAGTCCCGTTTGACCGGGATGAGAGGCATGCATCAGCATGAGTGGGCGAGTGCCCCTGGAAGAGACACCTTCCGAGTGTTACGCACAAACACGGATAGAGTTTCCTTTGCGGGCTAAGTCTAGACGGATGGACCTTGGTGCGTGTAGTTTTGCCCCATCGTTATTCCCTCTTCTTCGTCCCTTAACCCATAAATGGCCACTCCTTACCGGAAGACCAATGGCTGGCGACCAATTTTCATACTATCTACCAACTAAATGTATGCGCAACTCTGGTACTGTAAGATTACAGCTCCTTACAACCCGAATCGCCCTTTTCCTCTGCCTGCGTGGGAAGCGCGGACTGTAGCACACTCTGCTTCGCCAGCGCAGACTGGCAACTGAGGGTCCGGCATTGCAAGGCAGGCCCTCAACCTCCAGCCATCCCCTCGAGCCCTTAATCGACATTCTCGAGGGCCCTTTTGGCCCTCTGGACCTAAGGGGCAAGTGCACGCAAACCGAAATGAAGCATTTCATTCGGCTGAAGACTCCCTATCACCTTATTTTAAATTTACCAGACCGAGAAGCATCGTGTTGCGTATGGGACGACTATCCATCGCGAGCCGATTAGAAAGTTATACCACTTTTCATTACCTGTTGTCGTTTCGGACTTACATGAAATTTCTTTTTACACTCTTTTCTAATTAAATTACCATGACAATCGGTGGGGCAGATCACCACACATCCCACTGGCTGTATTAATCGCCCCCAACAACTCTCAGCTATACCTACAATATGCCTTAACTATACCTACACCTAACTGACCTGAACTGACCTGTCCCCAATTCCTGCTGACCAATTTCAAACGTTCACAGGGACATCGGCCTCCTGGCCAGACATCCCCCCGCTATGCGCCTCATGCCAAGCGGCGACATATGAGGGTAGGGCCACCCGCTGCGCCGACAAGGTAGTGTGGCGTTGTCGCGCCCAAGGGTGCCGGTGTACCTTACCAATAAGAAAAGGCTCTTTTTTAACGCAGTCACGCCTCCCTGAAGGCGCTGGTGCTGGCTGTATATTATTATGCAGCTCAGGCATCGCTGTACCTGGTCACAAGGGAGCCGGGGCTCTCCCAGCCGACCCTGGTGGGTTGGACGAGCTTCCTGAGAGGGGTGAGCTTTAGTGAGGTGCACGTTCGATGCGTGAACGGTGTCATTGTTTTTAGATACTGGTTTGCCAAAAAGTTTCGGGCACGTAATGTGCACTTACAAAAGAGCACTCTCAGGAGCGCTCTGACCATACTCACGTGTGCAGCGTGATGGCCACAAACGCCGACTAGCACGCCCATTACAGAGGTCCAGCAAACTATAGCCGATATTGCTCGTATGTTCCAGCCAGACATTCGGAGTTGTGGTCTATGTGATCGTACACGCTCACGATACATCGCACATGTTAACGAACCCTACATATCATAATAATGGTCATCATAGGTTTATTGTTGTATTATTTGTTACATTTATAACTGTATTGTCTTGTTATTTACTATATTTATAAGTTTGTTGATTTGTCATCATAAGTTTATTGCACGGGAGTGTAAAATAATGATGCTGTAGTGAAACCTTAAGTACATCCCGGATGCATGCGTGTAATCGACGGTGGATAGCAAAATGATTTTAAGACCTCTGTATTTTCTCTTACATATTTGCTTATGAAGCAAGTATAGAGCTGGCAAAAAGCAAAGCAAACGTGCGGGCATTCGCAGCCGCAATGTAACACACGTAAACAGAGCAGCGAACTTATCACCATTTATCACTTTATATACCCAATATCAAATGACTGCAATGTATTCCGGAGCAGATTAAGTGTGCCAGCAGTGCATACCTCCACGTACTTTTACGACGTCCTTTATTTGTTTGACCTGCTTGACCTCACCTAGATTGCCTCAACATGCAAAACCACGCTTGTGTGCCATGAATATTATATTCTGGCGACAAAACAGTTAGGTAAAAGAAGTAAATTTAACTATCTTTCCCCATCCCTCCATCCCGGCACGTACGCAAAGCAGCTACCATCTCCTCGACACCATCGCTGCAACGGCGATATTTGTGCCTAACAATTGGTGACCATGAGCATGAGCGCGGCCTCGAATGCTCCGGATTGCCCGTAAACTATATATATATATATATATATATATATATATATATATATTTAACCATATCTGACAACTCCTACGCCTAATCACGCCTAACCAGTGCTTATTCGTATGGTAAAGGGTAGTTATTTTCAACAAAGCCTCATGTTGTGCTACTTGTACTACAGTCGTCCGACCGTATGTCATTTCCCTTCTAGTCAAACGACGCGCCAATAGCACACGTCTAGGTTGTTTTTATCAGGGTTCGAACTCCATCCTAGACCTTCTACTTGGCAATTAGTAAGCACAGGGCTTAGTCTCGTTTGTGTATTTTGGGAGAAGGAGTGATCATTTTTCATTACTGAGCACTACCCCTAAAGTATTTCGCAACACTACACCCTGACCGAGAAACACTTCTTCATGGCGTGTATAGCTGTGCCCGTTGTGTGTTGTCATAGGTCATGAGCGAGGATCTGCTCCGAAACCCTGCGGTGCTCGGTGGGCTTGGGATAATCGCGCAAGTTGATGAGAGTTTAGTTGCCAGGCAGAAGCCAGCCCGAAATAACTAGGCCAGGCCACTGAGCAGTAATGGGCTTTCAGGATGGTGGACAGCGCCGGTAACCAGCACCTGCAGCTGGTGCCGGACCGACGGGGCGCCACGCTGCTGCCCATTATACGGGCACACACCATACCTGGCTCAGAGGCGAGAGCTGACGCTGAAACGTCACGATTCAATCATTCCAATCCCTTTTCTGATGGGTTAAAAGAATGAATGGTAAAATGAGGTAGTGTGAGGAATGCACGGCATGCACGCAGTCGGCCGACAGAAGGCGATACATCCAAAGCATCGCGCAATTTGACTAAACGGATACAGCCGTCGGCGTGCCACGTGTCTATTGTGTCCACATGTTCACATGTGTCATCCTCAAAACCCATCGCCGGTGATATCCCCAGTAAAACGATTGCCTGGCAAACGGATAATGTAGTTGATGGCTTCGCCGCCACTGTAGACAGATAATAGATCGTCAGTTTCTGGCCCCGATCCGGCGCACCTCGCACCCGCTGGTCAGTGCCTGTCGAAGCCGCGCTGCAGACCTAACGAGCCACGTTTGTATGTGTATGTTGGTGTTTACATATCTGGTCAGACCAGTGAGCCGGCTACGGCCTGCTGGCGGCCGCCGGTTTCGTCCACCGCACCGTAAATCATTCGGTGGATTTTGTCCGCGCCGACGGTAAGCTTTGCTACAAAACCAGTGACCAGTCAAGGGTCTGCATGATTTTCTGCCACACGTAGAAAATAGTGTAATGGTGTTGCTAAGTGCCCACTTTGTTGCAACGGCAGGAAGTTACCTGCTTATTCTACGCTTGCCTGGCCTAGATTGCCCGTGAATCATATCAAGAATTAGCAAATGTATATGTGTATGCGGTTTCCCAACGACGCAGTTACCATGCGCGAGATGGCCTGGCGAGTTTAAATGACCGCCCAAGATACACATTATGCTTGTTGAAGCGCATTGCTACACAAGGACAGCTTCACAACCTTAACTGTCGCTGCTCCAACGTCGTAAACATGCACCAGCCGAACGTTGCACAGAGCAAACAAGTTACACCGCACTGCCTCGTGTCGATGCGGAGTTGAATGCGATAAATATGCACGTCGAGTTGTTGGGCGTTGTTCGCATCATATGCTGATATCAGAGACAATTGCCTGCTAATTTCAATCCCGGCTTGAGAATGGGAAATGCTGAGAGCTGCCCGACATGTTGACGGCTGTATTGGCCAGGATATGGCCTGTGCGAATCATCTAACCGGCCTGCGATATACCACCAGTGATCTAGCACCAGGCAAATGAATGGTTATATTTCACAAGACGCAGAAGCATGGACTACAAGGAACGTCGCTGAAAACATTGTTCAGGATTCAGTAACATGCTACAGCGTACAGGTGAGCCTCGATTTATAAATGTTTGCCCTATTGTTAGATATATCACAGCTTTACCCACATGCCAACATCTTGCTGCTTGTAGCACGTTAAGACACAGGATGCATGAAAGGGGTAGCAGTGCAGCCTCTGTCTAGGTGCTGGATGGAGTGGAGGGGGGGGGGGGGGAGTTTATGTCAAAAGCTGTCCTCATTTGTGCGGCAGTTTTCACTGCCCCCACCTCCTCCCCCCTTCCCATTCATGGCCTATGTTTGGATGGTAACCAGTACTCTGAAATCATGAATGAGTACCTGAAGCATTTGTATTATTTCTAGTAGTGTAACGCGTAACCGAATACGTGTCCGTACTGCACCGTTGTCAACGCGTCAGCGGGACGCTCGGCTCGCTAACGAAACCAACACACTTAGACCGACTCGTTCGACGCAGGTGCATTGCCTTGTTTACTTTGTGTGCTAATTATTAGATAAGCCGGATGTGGTTACCCGTAGTCGTAGTCGCTTTATGCAAGGGTTGCGACATAGCGCGCCTCTGCTGCTGCTTTATGTGGGCCCACATGAGCATTATAATTACGCAGCGTCGAAGGTACGAGAACGCCCCATCCCCAGTGTTTGGAGGCCGCACGCCGGCGCCGCCTAGCGGCCCCACCGTTTATAACCTGACGCATCCTGCGTAGTGTCAGACGTGCGGAGACGGCCAGAGAGAGGCGGACGCGACCCGACGACCAGGGTCGCGACGCTGCACTTCACGAGCGGACCTCGACCGAATATAGTTACCTTTTCACGCCCGTTCTCTGATGGACGTTGGTGAGAAGGACGTATCAAGAACCTGCGGATTACCAACGCTGAATCGTCCCCTCGTATCACAACAAGGCACGGCTATCGAAATTCAGGTACCAATCCACGCGAGCCATTCGAGTCGCTGGATGACGCGTAAAAAATTAGATTTTCTGGCCTATGATACCTGTATTTGCTGGAAGTTATTACAAGACAGTTTCGCAACTGACCAGGCCAATATTTTGGACAAGCTGTGTGCTTATCATTGCACATATTTAGAAACCCGCCGGAAGAAAAGGAAGCATTTCTGCTCTTGCCACAATCCCAACAAGCAGGAGTTTTGCCAACTGTGTGGCATTTGTCATACGTGTCATTGTGACCATATCAATACCTCCTGTTACGCCTGCCACAGTTGCTCCTTCTTTCCTTGCCTCGAACGCTGTTGTGGTTTCTCCTCGACAAATCCTTCCGCAGCAGACCTTGATAAGCTGGTTGAAAAACATTATTAAAAAGCCCAACGTCGCTGCACGACATATCTCAGACAGCTCCAAAATCCTACCCTTTCCCATCTCGACTATCAAGCTCCTGAAGTCTCGTTACTGGGTGAAGAAAATTCGGAAAACAGAGGTGTCGGTACCGGAAGAGGAACACCCATCTGTATTGAAACGGGAGCGGGACGAACGGTCCTCGAACCACACGATGTACCCATCCGTTACCGAACCGAGCAGGGAGCGCAGCCGCCGACTCCTCGCTACTTACAAGACCACGAACATCTCCGCCTCCGCCATCCAGGCAGGCGCTGCAACTCCTGAAAGCACGACCGGAAGGACGACGCAGTTCGAAGACGCCGAACCCGAGCTCGACGTGCAGCCTTCCATCTCCCCCATCTACTAGCACGAGGCCCGGGACTGATGATCTGCGGTACATCAGGCTGCTTCATCAGTAGGGTACAGCGCTGACTATCCTGTGTTCCATTTCGCAATCCTCTCAAGCACCAGGGCGCATGCACCTCAGGAAATTCCCTTGTCGGGGAACTCTTGCATTCGACAGAGCTGTCGCATAATGTGCCAAAAGGCTTGGCAAATCTGTACGACATTTTGTTCATAAATTCCATCACCACCGCTTGCGCACATTTTGACGGCTTAAATGCTGGAAATTTGTACCAATGGATGGCTGACGTGGATCGCATTCATCAGGATTGTAATGGCAACGATGAAATCACGCTCACCGCGGCAGGACGTCTTGTAACCGGGACAGCAAAATCTTTTTTTGTGGTGCTACCGAGAGCACAACTGCACGTGGCTCTAAATGAAAGATTTGTTCAGACGTTTCTATTCCAACCTGCGTGATCCCGATATTCTGGAAGAAAAAGTGAACCGTACCATTCAAAAATCGAGCGAACCTGTGCATTTTTTTATTACGCTTGAACCAATTAGCCGCCGAAGTGTACGGAAACGATATAAACACCCCAGACAAACAAAAAGCTTTGGCCAAATTATTCTTGAACGGACTTGTGGACGAACGGATTGCCAACAAACTGCTTCGCCAACAGCCTTTGCCTCTGAACGCCGTCTTAGATGTTACACTCATGGAGGACAAATTTTACAGGCAAATAGAAGTGCGGGACAGAGAGGAGCCCATGGAAATCGATTTGATCAAACTAGCCACCGACCTCTCACAGAAAAAAAGTTGAACAACATACGGAGACAGTCAATGTGCTAGCAGTCAAAATGGAGCAAGAAAACCAAACGAAAGCACCCCGAGGAGTGCAACCGCAACAAGCGAACCAGTATAGGTACAGACCTAAAAAGCAGTACCAAAACCAAAACCGTTTCATGCCGCCCAACCCTTTTGGACAAGGTAGACCATACCAAGCACCGCAAGGAAATTTTCACAGGACACAAACCCATCTCGGACCAGACCCCAGGTTCTACAGAGATGACCCAGCACGACCTAGGTGTCAGTTTACTGAAGACCACAGGCCCATTTGTCATTTTTGCCACATTCCGGGCCACATCCAACGTATGTGTCGCAAATATGCCGCACAGCTACGTAAACGGATCCCGCAAGCAAATGAAGGGGAGCGTTCGGAAAAGTAGTAGGACCTCCATCCAGTCGAGCAGGTGAAATTTGCAACATATATGTGAACAAAAACTGTTCTTTCATAGACGTTTCTATGGGCAAAAACAGGTTTTGTACTCTTTTGAATGGTGAAACTCAGTTCTCACTGGTGAGCGACGAATTCTTAAAATTATGTGACGACGCTTTGATAAACGAAACATGTCAGGAAAAAGTACGCATAGTATCCGCCTCGGGCCACCGGCTTAAAGTCACAAAAATGGCAAAAATTCGAATTACATGAAATAAAACCAAAAGGTATCATTCCTTTTGTGTGGTTCACGAAGTGATTTTAGGCGTGGAGTTTCTCAATGAAAGAAAAGCTATTCTTGATTTTGATAATCAGCTACTTAAAATTGGAAAAGCGTTGTTTCCTCTAAAGCAAAAACAAAACCGTCAGGAAGAAGAAATTACTTAGTAAGACTGTCAGACCGCGTCCATCTGTGTCCTAGATCATCAGCTAAAATAACATGTCAACCGTCGAAAAGTAAAACTGCTGAAAAACAGTTTATTCTGACACAACTTACGTCTTCCCCATGCTTTGAAGATGAACATGGAATTCTCTTACCCAATGCAGGTGTTCAAGTGTCTAAAAACAAGCACGTCCCCTTGGCTGTTGTGAATGAGACAGGCAGGCATTTTTGTTTTCGGAAAGGTCAAATTTTAGGTAAGGCGTTCAATTTCAAAACAGAGGAACATATTGAAATCAATCATATAGAAGCAGAACAACAAACGGTATCCATGGAATCAAACGTTGAAAATGTTCAGCTTAGCACACATTTCGGAAGAAAGGCGCATAGTTCTTGAACAGCTTTTAGGAAGAAACATGGATGTTTTTGTCGTGAAATATTTAGTGTTAACCACTACGCATGTTACCGAAATGGTAATTAACACTCAAAACGACCGACCTATTAGACAAAAGCCCTATAGGATTCATCTGACTCAAAAGGCAGTTCTGGATAAACACGTAGATGGTATGCTAAAAGCAGGCATCATTCGCCGAAGCAACTCCCCATGGTTATCACCTGTGATTGTAGTACCAAAAAGATGGTTCACATCGAATTTGTGTATATTTCAGAAAACTTAACGTCATTACCGTAGTACCCGCCCCAGCATACCTAACACCGAAGTCATCCTTAATTCTTTAGGAAAATCTGAATTCCGCACCTGTTTGGACTTAAAATGGGATTCTGGCAAGTTCCGATTAAAGAGAAAGATAGAGAATTAACTGCTTTTGGGACAGATATAGGTGTTTTCGAGCACAATTCCATGCCTTTGGTTTGGCAGGCTTCCAGCAGTCTTTCAAAATCTGATAAACGCCGTTTTGAGCGATGTCAAACAATTTCCAGTTGCCTTCATCGACGACATTATCGTCCATAATGTCACTTTCGAGAAACATTTGGAGCATCTTGAAACAGTGTTTGACCGATTACGACGCGCAAACCTACACCTCAAAATATCAAAGTGCGAATTCCTAGAAGACAAGCTAAATAATTTGGGACACATAGTTTCAAACGAAGGAATTAACGTAGATCCAAACAAAGTCAAAGTCATCAACAACATGCAGCCACCTAGAAATCTGAGAGAAGTCCGTGGATTTATTGGACTGGCATCCTATTACAGAAAGTACGTGCCACAGTTCAACGAAATTGCAAGACCCTTGATAGCGCCCACGCGAAAGAACGCAAGATTCGAATGGAGTGATTAAGCGCAACGCGCATTTGATACCCTCAAGACTCGGTTAGTAGAAGCCCCAATTTTGGCTTTTCCAGACGTCACCCAACCATTTTCAATATTTACAGACGCCTCACAATACGCTTTAGGCGCGGTGTTGATGCAAAAACAAGAGGATCGAAAGAGAGTGATAGAATACATATCTCATCAATTTACTGATGCACAAAAGAAATGGCCGACTAAAGAACGCTAAGCGTTTGCTATCGTGTGCAGCCGACGAAAACTTCGCCCTATCATTTTAGGAACCGATATCACAATCTATACGGATCATAAATCGCTGAAACATATCTTCGCAAGCGAAATGCAGAATCCTCGAGTACAAAGATGGGCTACCATGATGAGTGCATACGGCTGCGATATCGGGTATATCAGTGGTGCTAAAAATGTTACCGCAGATCTCCTCTCTAGAATTCTGAATTCGGAACAAGTAGAGACTTTGTCAGATGGCGAACGGCTAGATTG
The DNA here is from genome assembly GCF_011947565.3 of Pollicipes pollicipes. NCBI lineage: Eukaryota > Metazoa > Arthropoda > Thecostraca > Pollicipedomorpha > Pollicipedidae > Pollicipes > Pollicipes pollicipes. The sequence continues at coordinate 25,603,656 of NW_023597055.1, forward strand.
GCATGATCAACAAGTCGATACTTAAGCAGTTAACGCAACTGACAATTCCCAGATACAAAACAAGAAAATAAAGGATGTTTCGTATACCGAACGCGTTGCTATGGCTTGTACAGATACCGAGTTTAGGAATGCTTAAAAAGAAGATCCTTTGGTAGAAAACATCATCCAGCAATTACTTGATGGAGATGATAATAAAGTAAAGCGATACTACATGGTTAATATTGTATTATATCATTTAGCGTCAGGTACTCAATCACGTCCTTTGACCCGAGCGCAACTACTTCTTCCTGAGAAATTCAAACATACCATCCTTCGAGAGGCGCACGATGGATACTTAGGAGGCCATTTAGGCATCGAAAAGACCATTGACAAGGTCATGAAGTCATGCTTTTGGCCGGACATGTTAAAAGAAATTAACGTATGTGCCCAAACCTGCGAAAAGTGTGATATGAAAAAACTAAAAAAGGAAAGACGCCCATTACAAGAAATGCCAATGCCCAGTGCCCCAATGACTGACCTCGGCATTGATTTGACAGGACCCTACCCGATCTCGTCCAAAGGAAACGTGTACATCTGTACGGTAGTAGGTTTATTCTCTGGATGGCCCGAAGGTTACCCCACTCCTATCAAAAATGCGGATACAATAGCTCAAATACTTTTGAATGAAATCATGCCCCGTCATGGATACCCTCAATCAATTCTGAGCGATCAGGAAACGGAGTTTTGCAACGCGGTTATAGATACCGTCAACAAAGAGTTAGGAATAGCAAGGATACGTACGAGTAGCTACCATGCTGAGACCAACGGAAAGAGAGAAAGATTCCATAAGGTCTGGAATGAGATGATTGCCAAAAAGGTTAGTGAGGATCACACGAAGTGAGAACAAATACTACCACCATGTTTAGCCGCTTACAGGTTTAGCAAAAATGGAACAACAAATACTCACCATATTTTCTCATGTACGGCCGAGATCCGATTTTACCTGTAGATATGTTGATGCAGCCCCGTTACATGTACTCTGGCGACGAATATGTTTCCCAAATGTTCGGAAATCGCCATCACGCATTCAAGCATGCCATAGAAAATATTCAGCAAACGCGGGATCACAACAAAAGGCTAGTTGACAAAAATGCTCAAGCATCCTCGTTTCAAATTGGCGACCCGGTCCGATCCGGTCAAATTGGCGACTACGATCCTACGATCAAAACATGGAATTCTTCGAACTTCACCATGCAATGGAAGCCTTACTTTCGCATCGTAGCAAAAATCGGAGAAGAAAACTGTGTGATCAAAAACATGGCAGCCCATAAAACCAAGCTGGTTCTTTCTGAAAATCTCCGAAGTAAGGATATCAATGACGTTTGGAATAGAAATTACGACACCGTGAAACGTCCCACTGAAATTCATGCGATACCTGTATCAGAATCGCTTCGTGTCCAACCCCCCAGAGTAGCAAAGATAGTTTTTCGCAACAGCGGTCCTTTGGTAACCGCTCACGAGCGGAACACACCCGTTGCAGACGTACCACGAGTAAATGACGATGGTGCTGATGACATCGATATGGCCCAGGAAATGATTAATGACGGAGAACCACCCTATGAGGAACAGACTACTGATCAGACGGCTACACTGTCATCGGACGGAGGAGACAGTAATCCTGTACCCTCACATGGCTACGCATCGTGATCGCAAATCCCCGCGCGACGACATGAAGATGGTTTTGGACCCGACTAGCTGGTCACAAACGACGAGATTTGAGCAGTCCTTTACCGTATGATGATCCACATGAGGACAAAAGGCGACGAATTTATACTCTTCTGTCGAAAGACGACCCAGACATTGGTCATACTGAGACCAATACTCCGGCACAAATTCTTAGCTGGCGTAAACTGCAAAGTGCTGTCGTAACCGCCATATCTCTGACAATGATGTTCATCGCAATATCCTAAGAAAACTGTGACTTTTACAGGATGTTCTGGCAGTCAGCAGTCATCCTGATACCATGCATCCCTCCCTCCTACCCCTTAACCCTTACCTTAGGCGATCCCGGTCATGTATTTATACCCATGGGCAGAATTAACCCAAGCTACAATTTGCGGGCAATTACTCTTTCGGTCAACACCTCGTGGATAAAAAGACAGCTACATTCAGTAGAAAAGGCAACGTGTAACCTTAAAAGCTTCGCGGACCACCTTTACCAACAACTATCGAGCAATGCCACATTGCAGGTGAATCAAACGATAGCACGCCTTGTAGATATTATCCATGGATTACATGACGAAACTGTCTATCTTTATGGCGCTTTTCTTCAGACCTTACAGAAACCATTTACCCGACGACCCTGTGGAGGATTGATAAACGGTATAGGAAACGCCACATCCTACCTCTTTGGCACTGCCACCGAACAGGAGATAAATCATCTCCAAGCCCAAGTCTCAGTCTTAGGCAAAGAAGAAGTATTTTAGCGCACAGTTTCAACGGAAACCTTGCTGTTTTAAACTCAACACAATCGCTGTCCGAAGGAACCGCAAACAGCCAATTGAAATAACGCATGCTTTACGGAAAACTGTAAAGTCTCGCGATGACGTAATCTATCATGTGGACCAGGTAATGAACGTCATAATCACTGCCACGTATATCGAATACGTGTCAGATTCCATTCTTGGACTATCTCAAGTTTTGCGTAGGCTTCACTACCGACTCAACAGTTTGGACAACAAGCTGGCACTCGCAAAAGTTGGAATTTTACATACTAGATTGACGTCAACAAGGAACTTCCGAACAATCCTGCGGACAAGCGAAAAAAGAACTTCCCACGACTCTCGCTCTACCGTTTCCAGGACAGGAACTCGGTCAGTACATCCGTTTTATTCGACCTAAAATGGTGCAGAAAGACTCGGTCCTTCATGTACTTTTCTATATCCCGTTGCTACATGTTACACACGCATTTGACGCTTACAAATTCTTTAATTATCGCGTCCCACATGATGTACATAACATCTCTCTGGAATGTACCGTGGGAACGCCTTTATTCCTCATGGTATCTGAAAATGAGCAACAAGACGTCATGCCTGAGGACAGCGAAATCCAAACATGTTTACTTGCTAAATTGCCATTCTGCCAATTACATGAGCCGGCGTAGTCCGTGGCATCTTCTGTATCATGTCTGGTCGCTCTGTTTCGGAAAGAAGAGGCTTGCATCCATAAATTATGCTCCCCAACGGTACACCCTAGCAACCACGATCCAAAAGGTTATTATCTTGGACATGGCCAGTGGCTACTGGTCTCTATCAACGCTTTTAGGTTCACTACGGTTTGCGCCGCAAACCAATCGGGCCAAACCCTCGTAAATCAACGTCTTGGAAGTCGATGCGGAATGTTCAGCCTATAGTGATGCACTTTCCCCGCCCGCATATTACTTTGGCAAATCTCAACTTCAGCTTCCTCAGTTCCACGTCAAAGCTACGCTCACTGACCAGCCCATACGTATCTGGCGCTCATCTTGAAACGCCTCGCTGAATCGTACGACCGCTAACATTTCCGCATTGCCTGAACTCACAGCCCATGGCCTACCCGCTGTCAAATATTTTGATTTGCCTTCCGCTGTCGCGCTGAGCAGTGATAGTTCGACGTCCTTCAAATATAGCATATACGTTTTGGTAATTAGCATTGGTTGTGTCGTCATTGGCTGCTGCGCCATGCGCTATACTTGCCCAGTTATTCGGAGCCTGATCCTGTACCTTACCCGCCGCTCACGCCGCCGTCATTCCTACTCCCCTGCTGCCCAGACCGATGAGATGACCGAAACCCAGTCAGCACCGGCCGAAGGAATATCCTTGGCCGCTGTTACGCCGGAACACGCAGCGTCTCAGCCTACCGTGCCTGTGTCTGCGGTGACCACCGTCGGCGCTCCTACTCCCCGCGCGAGTGGTTCGCCAGATCATGCCCCGGCCGCCGTGGCTCGTCGCCCCGCGCAACCGCGCGCCACGCCGCGATCTGTTCGACCCGAGATGTGAGGTCTAGATGTTTGTTTATCGCCCCCGTTCCCTGGCATTTCTCCCGTGCCAGATGTGCTAGCAATGTATATACCGCCGCGCGCCTTAAGTTAATGTACGTCTATCTAGCTGTCATCCAGTGTCTGATACATGTGTGCTTGATATGCAATGTTTATGCGAACCGCCGCAACTATGTAGCGCTGCGCACCGTCTAGTGTCCCGTGTAATGTAGGTATTCGACGTATGTATATGTCGCCTGAGCGTGCGCGACCTGTGTGTGGTATCGTATGTATGTCTTGCGTCGGTGCGCACGCTCTGTGCCCCGCATTCTTTGGTACTGGCTTTATGCTCGATTAGATTATGCTACATGTCTTTGGGTTCGTTGACCTAGCGGTGTGTGCTGATTAGGTTACGCTGCGTCTCAGCGCGTGTTCACAAAGTTCGTGACGCGTCAGCCGTTATTCCCGTGCCCCTACGTATTTGGTTGACAGCACTGCTGCAAGCTAATGATAGCTGCTGCCCTGCTGTCATTCTTTTGTTGTTAGGGAGAGGGGTCTATTGTAACGCGTAACCGAATACGTGTCCGTACTGCACCGTTGTCAACGCGTCAGCGGGACGGTCGGCTCGCTAACGAAAACAACACACTTAGACCGACTCGTTTGACGCAGATGCATTGCCTTGTTTACTTTGTATGCTAATTATTAGATAAGCCGGATGTGGTTACCCGTAGCCGTAGTTGCTTTATGCAAGGGTTGCGACATAGCGCGCCTCTGCTGCTGCTTTATGTGGGCCCACATGCGCATTATAATTGCGCAGCGTCGAAGGTACGAGAACGCCCCATCCCCAGTGTTTGGAGGCCGCACGTCGGCGCCCCCAACGGCCCCACCGTTTATAACCTGACGCATCCTGCGTAGTGTCAGACGGGCAGTGACGGCCAGAGAGAGGCGGGCGCGACCCGACGACTAGTGTCGCGACGCTGCACTTCACGAGGGGACCTCGACCGAATATAGTTATCTTTTCACGCCCGTTCTCTGATGGACGTTGGTGAGAAGAAGAACGCTACCCACAAGAACGAAGCGTTACAGTGGCGAGGGAAAGGGGAACAACACAATGCTTCAGCGGATAAATATCTTAACAGACCCCTTGAACTAGTCATCTTAGATGTTTACACTAGACTAAATGTTTTCTTTGTATGTGCAACTTAGATGGCATTTGCTATTTGCACCCTTGGTTGTGATTGCTTGCCCCTCTTTCTGTGAAGCTAATTATTTATTTAGTGATAGCCCCCCCCCCCCCCACATCTAGCCCGCCACCTTTACACTCCTTGCCAACAGCAATAGTTCAATAGTTTATATGATAAAGTTACGTGTTGCTGTGTGCTCCTCGGCGATGTTATGGGTCACAGATTGCTTGAGGCTGCACGTGGAACTGGAAGATCAGATCAGGACACTGGTGTTCCATGATTTTTATTGGACCTTAATTTTATGTTCCGCTGGTTGGTTTGGAAGCATTCAATTTAATCAGGTGTAAGTCCCCATCAGTCAGATGAGTCCTACTTCATTTCGAACAAAGGTTTTTTGCATTTTAAGGTGATCGTTGAACGCCCCCCTACCGTTGTTGTATGCGCTTCTGTGTTCAACTAACACATATTCTGCATGTAAACTGAACATGCAGGTAGAGTGTAACGGCCTGCAAATATTCTGGCAAGTGTTTACGTGACTCTGATGGTTATATGAGTGAAACCAATGCATTCCATGATTGATGTGCTGTATCTGGTTGCAGATGAATGACAGAAGCCGCTGTCCGATTTCGAGGTGTCCCGGTGTCAAACGACCCTCATCAAGTCCATCAACTGGCAGCGACAACAAGACCATGCAAACTGCTCGGAACTTTAAATGTTGTTGGCATTGCCATGAACAAAGTACGGTGTTTTTCTGTTGTCATGTTTGCATTGTTGTCTCAAATACATAGACTTACCTCCGCCTAGTTTATGTACAAATAGCTTTTGAAAGTAGAGGTAGGACACCATTTGCTATTTAACGCAATCAGGGCAGATTTCTGGCATGTTAAGCAAAGGCTACCAGTTTGTGTGGCAATCGTGTCATTAAGAAGATAGGCGTTATACGCTGGTAGTAAGTAACTAGAAGTCTACCTACATGACCATCCTAGGATGCATTGCCCCTCAGGCACCTGTAAAACGCGCGTTAGCTGTCGAACGGCCCGCCGTCGGCGCTAACCATGGCACCTCTCAGGTGCCCATGCGCCACGTAGTAAAACTTTTGTTTCTATTTACCACCGCCAAGCGTCGCTGTCAGCCGTGTTGACTCATTCGTCACGCGCCGTCCTTGAAATAGCAGCTGTCGGTAGATCAGTTTTGGCGGCGCGGTTGCAGTTGAGGGCATGTGATTGGCAGCGGATAAATACGGGCTGAGATTCGGGCTGGAAAGGATGAAAGCGAATAAAAGGAATAATACGCTTGTCAGATTTGAATTGTTGTAAAAATAAGAAATTTTGGCCACAGCAGAACCCTGAACTCAACATGATAATGGATGCCTACGTAGACCAATACCAACGTGCTCGCGTTGCTTCGAGTGAAGGCATGCATAACTACCTGGTTGGGTATCTGGAGAGAAGCCTATTTGCCTGCCTGGATCCTTCATCCTAGTAGACCTAATTGCTTAGATTCTACGACCTACTTTCGATTTCTCTGCCACCAAGGTAAGTTGGTTCTGGGGAAACCAGAGGAGGATGGAGGGATACCCAGGTGTGTTCCTTGGTAAGTAGGTACCATGTAGGCATGCGCCAAGCAGTGAAATATTTATACGCGGGGTTGCAAGCAGTGTCATTAAACCAGGAGATAAATTTGGGAAGGGGGGGACATATGCCATGGGATTTCAGTCAATGGTAGTATACAGGTGCCTTACCCCATGGTACCATATTTCAAACGCCATCTCTCCTTATTTTGCGTGCAGTATTTTGCCATTGAGAAAATAACTGGATAATTTATTCAAAGTATGCATGCCCTTGTTTTCATTGAATTACTTGTGGTATGCTTGTGGTTGAGTATTCACTTAAAACCAGCGAACTGAATAGGGGGGGGGGGGGGGGGCGGGGAGGGAAGTACGTTGTTCAGGCAGCTCAGATTCCTCAACGCAACTTCCTGCAAAGGTGGACAGAAGAGCGACCAATGCCCAAGCGCCTACCCATGCGGTACTATTTTATTCAGATCTGACATGTGTCTCAGCAAAGGATTTTACCAATGAGTTACTTACCACACTTGCTTTATATTTTGTATGATTTTTGTATGATTTTTTATTGGAGCAATTTTGCTGACGCTGGCTGTTTGTGTTCTTTGTGCATGGCGAGTAAAATGTTCATAGTGGTGATGTGTCTTTCTAAAAATAGTGAAAACAGTCTTAAAGGACAGAGCTGTTGTCAGTTATTCATCGGATTTGATTTTGGTTTCCTAGGACCTTCATGGTTTTGTAGAAACTATTTATTCACAATTGCAGCTTCAACAATTCACATCTCAAAGACACAACGAATCATTTCAATACAAAACCAGAAGTTTTGTTTAACGGGGAGCAAGAACCTATTCACTCTCACATTATAATCTGGTGGCAACGCTCTGTACAGCGACAGAAAAATTGCATGCCTCTAATTAATGACCGCCAGTGAGTTTTTGGCGGGGAAAATGCCTTCTCTTCAATGCTAAATCTTCCCCAAGAGCAGGAGACTTGCGGAGTCGTGGATTTTGGCGTGCCCAAACGAGTGTTTAGGATGATGTTTGACGTCACTGTTATACTTCTTATACAGTCTCCTCTTTATCCGCTCAAATGTTTTACTCAAGATGTGATCAATTTGCGTTACCTTTTTGTGTATGTGCTAGTATGACATAATGTATTTTGATGTAATTTTTGTCGTGTTAAGACTATTTCAGTGTGCAATCCAGATACGTTAAATTGCGACGTTTACGAGCTGTTTTGCTGTTTTTCCGCCATGGTCTAAAAACTGGCACATGACACAGACACGCAAGTTTCCGAAACAGCTTGTCCCATCGCCTTGAAACCTTCACCAATCAAATCCGTGCATTGGGATGCGTCATGGGGGAGGCAATATCGAGGCCTGACCTGAGGTCAAACATCTCGAAAACACGAAGGGAAAATTTGACATGCAAATGCAGGCAACTCAGATCTCAGAGCCTGCTGGACCGATCACTCTGAAGCCTTCACGATTGAATGCCCTATACCTGGTTCTCCATCGCAGTTCCAAATTTAGTGACCCTAGATCATGTAAAAAGTCGTCAAAGTTAACAGTCCGAAATATTTGTTTGCAGACCACCTATAGCCCAAAACCTACCGAGCCGATCACTGCCAAAACTGCACCATAAGATGCCCCATATGTAATTCCCTCGTCGCAGTTCCAAATTTGGTGACTTTAGGTAAGTTTAAAAGTCGTCAAATTTCACAAAATCCAAAATTACTGCTTGCAGGCATAGCTCAGAATCTACCACGCCGATAACTGCCAAACCGTACCATTCAGTACGCCATCTACCCTAATCTTCTGTTGAGGCTGCCATTTATAATTGCGTCTTTTACTTTATGTTTATTCCCCCATAATGTACGGATTGGTTACGCTGAACGTGTGAGGTTGAATTTCTGCTTAGCGGAGGCGTTAATTGTGGCATTTTCATGCGCAATTCTGCGCATGATTTTTAGCACAACACCTTCGCTGAAGAGAAATTTACCCTCACAAGGCCTGCCTAACCAAGATGCACTTTTCCTTGGGAACAGGCATAAAGGATAAAACATAGTTATGAATGGCACCATGCTTGCAGTTCCACATAAAATGAGGGTAGATAGCGTACTGAATGGCAAGGTTTGGCAGCTATCGGCTTGGTACATTCTGAGCTATAAACTGTCTGCAAGCAAGAATTTTTGATTTTGTGAAATTTTTCGACTTCGATTTTACTAGGGTCACGAAACTTGGAACTGCGAGAGGGAATCAGGTACGGGGCATCCGGAATTTTGGACTTTGTAAACTTTGACTAGCTTTGACCTGACCTAGGATCACTAAATTTGGAGTTGCAATGTAGAATCAGGTCTGGGGGCATCCAATGGTGAAAATTTCACGGTGATTGGTCCAGTAGGTTCTGAGATCTGAGTTGTTTACATTTGCCTGTATAATTTTCCCTTCGCGTTTTTGAGATGTTTGACCTCAGGTTAGGTCTCGATATTGCCTTCCTATGACTCACCTCATTGCACAGGATTGATTGGTGAAGGTTCAAGGCGATCGCACGAGTTGTTTCGAAAAACTTGCGTGTCTGCGTCATATGCCAGTATTTTAGATTCTGCCGTTTTTCCGCTCTCCCTGCCTGTCCGCACGGTCAGGCAGTCGATTGTTTACAGCGGGATCGGAGGGTGGTGCTTCTGGGCGCATGGGTGTAGGTGGGTTTACAGCAGGTGAATTGAGCATGTGCTGATGAGGAGCAACGGACCTTGGCACTGAGTGCATCGAAAGGAAACAATTGTGCGATATGATATGCCTTTGTGTGTCATATGATGTGTGTTATGATATGTGTATACGTGTGATATGTGTGTTATGTGTATGCATGTCATATGGGTATGTGATATGATTCTGAGTGTGAGTGTGCGTGTGTGTGCGTGATATAATCTGTGTGTGGTATGAGTTTTCATGTTTTCTCCAGTATACATTTCTGGAGGACAAAACGCCTTGGGGCCAAAAGCACCAAGACACGCTCAAATTTCAGACATTGTTAGCACTACAGCCCGAGAGTGGAATTTCATCCTCCGCACTACCCAGATGTTGCGGTCTTCCCCAAGGCCCTATGGTCCAAGATTATTGTACAATACAATATTATACAAGAATATTATACAAGAACAATATTGTACTCACCCAGCAGATAACACTCTTCTGTAAATTGGGCGCCAAAATTTTTCTAGACACCTGGTCGATTTGTCGATCTCCGTCGCGACGCACATACTGTCTTGGTCGCGGCTGGAGAGTAGTGACGTCTTGGTCGGGTCATTTGAAGGCATATATATATGCATAGATATATGCATATACATATATATATATATATGTATGTATGTATGTATATATATATATATGTATATATATATATATATATATGTTCAATTATGTATGTTCAGTTATATATTCAAATAATGTTGTGGAATATGCTGCCGTCTCGCCAACGGATAACAGTGTAACCAGCACTCCATATAATCGAGGCCCTGCGGCAGCCTGTAAAAACGCATACGCTGCACCGGACACCTACCCGACATTGGTGCGCCGAACCTCGTGCTCGCGTGCCGCGAACTCAGTCCAGTGCACGTGCTGAATTTCGAATAACCTTGGCTCAAAAAGTGGTTTTGGGTAATTCTGTGTAAAATTTTCCCATCAGCATGATTCCCTGAAACATTGGCTCTTTGTGTGCTGCGATTGGTGGCATCATGCGCCAAAGTCTGAGCGCTGAAATTTTCGGCTTCGTGTGCCCAAATTTTGGCCCTACTGCCACTGTTGTGCTGGACATGTCCGGTGTAACATGTTTTGGGTTGCAATTTGGGCCTTTATGTATATATATATATATATATATATATATATATATATATATATATATGCATATATAGACAGCTGATCTTGCTAATCAAGCATGCTGGAATGGTAGCCTGCACCTGCTAAATCTGTTTTATGACATCTATGAGACAAACAGGTACTGTCAGTGATGTGTGTCAATTTTATTTTTGTCAGGTAACAGGAGCTGGCCTTTTTACACCTTCGGGCAAAGCTGAACATTCAGAACTTTTACTATCCTGCCCACCCACGGCCATGAATATCTCCTTGTCTGGCAAGCGTGTGCTCGTCACGGGCGCCGGCCGCGGCCTCGGAAGAGGCGTGGCGCTGCGCGTGGCCGCGTGCGGCGGCCATGTCATCGCCGTGTCGCGCACGCAGGCCAACCTGGACAGCCTGAAGGCCGAGTGTGCGGCCGTCGAGACCGTCGCCTGCGACTTGAGCGACTG
>NW_023597055.1:25614793-25747551 GCF_011947565.3 Pollicipes pollicipes
CGCTGTCACCGCCACGCAGCTTGTCCTCGTTCATTCGTTAACCCCGTCGTGCTCGTCGACTTCGTTCAGGAAGAGTACTGGAGGAGTCGCGGCTGCTTGCTGGAAGGTCGTGAGCTCCACACTGTCCGCATGTCCCGCCGCTTCCACCACAGTTGGATCTTGGATCTACGACGACACAGTCATTTCGATGTGACGAACAGGCGCATTAATACATCCTGTTACATGTCAGCCATTTTGTTTGCCCTTGCAAGAGCAAAACGTCTTTGACATAAACATGCACATCCTTGTTTTTATATGAATCCACATTTTTGTCGTCCAGCGTTACATAATCCAGACGGGTAAAAGGGCCGGTCAGTGACCTATGGGAATCGCACGGTCAGTGACCTATGGGAGTCGCACGGTCAGTGACCTATGGGAGTCGCACGGTCAGTAACCTATGGGAGTCGCACGGTCAGTAACCTATGGGAGTCGCACGGTCAGTAACCTATGGGAGTCGCACGGTCAGTGACCTAGTCTCCGCGGCCCGCGGAGACTGCAACGCGCCTGGCGTTTAGGTTTTTTTTGCTAACATTTGCGATCGCGCATGTTCAGAACTCCCCACATGTTCAAGACTACCGTTCAAAAGTACTGTAGTAACGCAACGTTACATTATTTGCACCACTAATCGGCTCTGACTGAACGTTGAATGTTCCAGACAAGCATCGCTTAAAGGGAATGTTCCACACTTGAAGATTTTGAGATAAGCATCGGATGATGCTAAAGGTTTACTTGTAACTATTGGGAAGCTTTCAAGGTTCAAAAAATGACCCTAAGTAGCAAAATTTAAAGTTTTAAAAATGCGTCCCATTACGGCATTGTTTGATGGCGTCATGGATTCGTTGTGTGACGACAGCAACATCTGCTTCATTTGGTAACCACACCTCAGGAACACCTCTAAATACACGCAAGCTGATGCCAGCCGCCGTTTTCGTGGTGACAGCTGCGTCTGGTGCGGGGTAGAGGGCGGTGTTCAGATTCTTTGTGTCTTGTTCCTGGGCGAAGGAAAAGTTTGGTGAACTGTTTGACATGCGCAACGTAACAATCGCCAGTTTTTTGCCAGTTTATATAAATCAACGTACGGCCTGCTGTGAAAACCGTCATATATTGTCATGAATCTCATAACGAAACTTGTCGAGAAATGGGTATCGTAATGCCGGATTTTTGACCTATATTTGCCTGCTGTGCATAGTCCTTGCATCAGTTTTACACAAAGCTCAGTGGTTTATCCTATTCATCAATTTTTACCACAACATTAACAATACCTTGACAATTAATTCATGGCAATTTCGAATTTATTGTTTATTTTTGGGTATGTCTCCATTTCTAGTTGCAAATAATAACGCTGTTAGTGATGCTGCTGTGTTTATTTTGTTTTGGAATTTGTTGTTTCTATTTTGTTTGGTGATAACCTTATGAAGATTTGCTTCTTGTGTCAGTAGCATGAATGGGTCTCGGCAGCCACGAGGCCGTGGCAGAGGCCGCCTGCCACGCCCCACCCGAACAGCACCTGTGAGGCGTGTTTCAGGAGGCATCTGGGTGAGCAACCCCTGGGGCTGGTTGGTGACATGTTCACTTCTACTTAGCTTTCACACAGTGATCTAATTTTCTGTCTTCATATGTACCATTGGTGCACATGCAGCGTATTTGTATCAGTAGATCCTATTTGTTTAATATGCACATGCTGTCGCTGCATTTATCAGTCTTGAGTTTTGGGAGATGCTGATGCATTTACATGAAGAATAACTTTGTATAAAACAGTTGTGTGCACTGGTTATGCTGTTTAAGTGGTGGCTTCACGTAGCGGATGATTGCATGACACATGCCATGTGAACATAACTTGAATCAGTCATGATGCTTCTTACAGAATTTAGTCTAGCCATGATTAAAACTTGTGCAAGTTGAAAGTAGAGAGTGTGCAGTTGTGTTGTGTGGGTCTGTGTATATCATTGTACCAAAATCATGCTTAATTTCAATTGGCCCAACGTTCCCATCTCAATGTAAAAATATAGGACAATGTAAACATATGGCGCATAGTGGTCTCCTTACATTTGCATTGCCATTATGATCATGTCATGCCTCACAGGGACAGAGCAGTTGAGGAGGCAGCTTCGGCTCAAACCTCCTGTGCTAGGGTAACAGTATTTTATGCGTCTTCTGAATTTTGGTGTGTAATCAGAAAATTACTGATAATGGCCTTTACAAAAGTCATGGTATCAGGACCACCTGCCTTCAGTGCATGCATGTGTGCTTGGTCTTCATGGTCAGGCTAACTGGGCAAGTGATTAAACAGGTAGCATTACTGTCACTGTATGCTAACCATCCCATGTTTTGCTACACACACAATGTACTATGAAGCAAAATGTTAGATGTTATGGTCAGTAATTGATGCTAGAATCGGTGTCTTCTTTGCCTTGAAAAAAATTGGTGTCTTCCTCATTGTTTTAAGCAGTATGTTTCACCGTTAAAGTGATGTTGAACATCCTGTTAGTATTTGCATGCCAAGCTGTGTAGTCATCCTACATTTCCATCAGGAGCTGGTGGCGGATTGGCCAACGAACATCAGGCCGAGAAGGTTGTCTGTGACCTTCTCACCCGCTACCCTTCTCTGGCATGGGGGTGTGCGAGCCTCCTCACTGCCCAGTGCCCACCCCGGAGCATCGCCTGAACAGACGCAAGCACGTGAGTGGTGCACCTGCACAAGGTGTGTATTATGATGATTGTCTACATGGCATGTTAAGGCGTATTCTTAACTGTAAATATATTGTGCGAGTCTGTATGTGTTCCTGTTGAGCTCTCCTTCCGGCCTATATATGACATGTTCTGACCAAAAGAGGCTACTGCTGGGTCTGTTAAGAGGCATTCTGATCTGCAGAAGGCGTGTTATTAACTGTGGAGGCCTCACGTCTGCCTGTAGAGGACCTTTTCTGATCTGTTCATGGCCTCAACGGCTGTGGAGGGCATGTTCTGGCCTGTATGGTCTATACTGGTCTGTGAAGCGTCCATTCGTCCGCCAAGTCCGTCCGGCGATCCACTCCGGCTTGTGACGGCCGGGGAGTGCACGCGTGCATCGGACTGGTGCCCGTCTGACGGTCGCTCCCGCCGGCAGCTGTTGTGCGACGTGGCTGTGCCGGCACAACCTGATCCGACTAAGCACCAAAGAGAAGGAGCAGGGCACAGCGCTCACGCAGGTACGGCGGCCGGGCATGGCGTCCGAACTGCAGCGGCCGGCGCCAGGTTCTGCCGTCTCCGCCCTCCCACACCGACCACCGTGTGATGTGACCGAGCGTTGTGAGCGCCGTCTGTGGCGCGCGGGTGACCGGCGCCGGCTGGCCTGACGGCGTCGGCGTCCCCCGGCAGAGTATGATGGAATACCGGGGCGACGCGGCCGCTGCGGACCGGGGCGGCATGGCGCTGGGCTGCTCGTCGGGCGGCACGCGCCGCGTCGGCCAGCGCTCCGTGTCCAGGCTGGTGCTGCTGGCTACGCGCGAGAGCCAGGACACCGAGGTACTGATGGCCGGCGGTGACCGGCCCGGCAGGTGAGCGGGCCACGGGCAGGGCTCACGCACGGGTCAGGTCAGCGGGGCAGGGAAGGACGGAGGTCAGGTCAGCGGGGAGAGACAGGAGCAACGGCGGGCGGAGGTTAGGCCGAAGCAGAAGCGACGTCGCATGGGTGCAGGTAGCGAGAGCGGGACGTTGACGGCGGCGTCCACTCCTACGGTGGCGGGCAGTGCGTCGGCCGCCGCCGCGCTCTGGCCCGAAAACCTCCTTGTCAAGAGGCTCGAACGGTTACGCGCCGCCCGTCGCCGATGGCAGGACGCTGCCGGTGAAGCCACTTCCCAAACGGCGACGCTCGGCCCCGATATGTTGGCGTCGGTGCCCGGCCGACGCCGTGCTTACCCGCACCGTCTGTCCCTGGTGCTGACGCCAGGAAGGACACGCACAACTACCACGAGCAGCTCGTGGTAGTTTGAAAAAACGATGGAAATTGTAATAGGCTGCAGATGTGGAGTTTAATACCTATGACGATGACTGCAACAACTAAGGTGGGACTCACTGGTAACTCTGCCCTGGCTTTAGAGCAAAGGAGCAAACAAGCTGCATTAACGTTTTATACAGCATTGTCCATACAATACTACATGCAAATGTGCAATTTCCCTAATTAGACAGATTTCAGGCTGCTAGTCCCTTTAGTCATCTACGTGTTTCTTGTAGTCCTTTAAGTCCCTGTAGGTCTTGCTAAGTTCCTTGTGTTTGGCACGATATGATCATTATAAGACAATGTCAATATCAATCATTATTGCAATTTAGTCATCTTTATGTCATTACTTAATGAAGTTTGTACTGTAATTTTTGTAAAACAAATTTCAATCTTCTTGGTCAAAGGTAAACTAACTTTCGAAATCCAACCCAAAAAGGAAAACACTCGGACCGGATTCTGGTCTTTGAGATGGTGTAGACACAGGAAGCACTGGGGTGCCTGGAACACCTTCCCTGTGCTGAAAACAATTCAGGATATCAATGATCAGTATCAGAAAGATTGACAATGAACAAAGCTGTCACACAATGTACAGGCTATAGGACAGCACTGTGACATGTGCGCCAAGTAGAGCACAAAACAATGTTTTAGTTGCATCATATAAATGTTGATATCAGAATTGACTGCAGCACACTGAAATGCATGAATGAATAATGACTGAAATCGGACATGGCAATGAATGAGACAAAAGGTGATCACAGAAATGCCATGCATGTTCTAATGTTGGATAAGTTCAAGCCTGAATGCCAAGGCTAAATATGAAGATTATTATATTATTATATTATAATAATTGGGAAATTGGATTACTATACAATAGTAATCCAATAGTATACAAAGTATATATAGTATACAAAGTATATATAGTATACAAAGTATATATAGTATAGTATACAATAGTATACAAAGTGTCTGACAAAAAGAGATAAAGAAAACCTAGGCATTCACAAACCTGCAGAGAGGGCACAGCATTGGCCCTAGGCTTATTCTTTTTGGCTGTCAGGCTGGAAAAGGCATGGGATGGACAATGTGTCTGGCACACACCATGCCTCATCTTGAGAACACTAATACCACATGCATCAAGCCATTTCTGACGGTGGCCTTGTTGAGCTGGGAATCTGAAAGGATCACAATAATTGGGAAATTGGATTACTATACAATACAATGGACATCTTCTACTTCAAATGAGTAATGCAGATTGAAAATGTCTGCTCACAGGGTGTGTGTTAATCATTGTGCTAAGTGGTGATTCATCAGTACATTTGGGGATGCCAAAAATGTCTGACTCATTTTGAAATGCCTGTCATCCCAAAAATAAGTAATACAAGCTGAGGCCATGCACCCTTGAACTTTGCAAGCTGTGAGCATGGTGCATAGCTGTCACCAAATCTAGTTAATGGTAAGCAAATTTAGTGTTTTAAAGTGGTTGGCAACAGCATGGCAATACCAAACAATGTCATTGCCAGAATATGACAGCTAGGAGCTCAGCCCAGTGCAAATTTGATTACAGCACATAGAGTTCAGTCATAAGTTGAGCACACTGATGATTCCTGTAATCTGGAACAATGGAATAGTTTTTGACTGATATCCCTGATCCTGACCTGACTGACAAAATCCACACTGTTCATGCAAGTTTAAGCAAGTACATGCAAGTCATCCGTTTAAGAAGTGGTTACATCAAATAGCCAGGGTGTAGCTTCATGATGGTAGTGAGATAGGTAGGAGATGGAAACAAGTACGATCCCGATGATGATGATTTGGGATTTAGGGCGTGCCAACTACATTGGTTATGTGGTGCCCATAACCTAGTGATAGAAAAAAGTAAAAGGATTTGAACTTACTCAAAAATGTTATTAAAAGCTACTTGCCAATGTGCCATGCAATGTCCTCCACCAACATGCCATACTTGGCCCTAGTCATTTACTCCCAACATTAATATCTTGTATATTTTTTGCAGCAATAGAGTACATAAACATAACTATTTTTGAAATTGGTGGCAACCGTAAGACTAGCTCCTAGCAATCGCACCCGCTGTTCAGCTGCCGCGTGCATCTGCTTTTTAAATACTTGTTTTATTTTCGAAGGCATTTTTGCCGGCATGTTTGAAGGCATTTTTGCCATTTTTGCGGGGCGCGTCGGCCGGCAGATGCTCGTGTAAAATTACCCGGAATATTGTAATTTTTTTCGGAATGGCGTCCCGCAATGCGGTCACGAAAAATTGTCCAATAATTTTCCGTAGTGACGGAAAATCCCGGAGAATTTTCAGAGCATGATTAAGACGAAGAATCGGTTTTCGCCATGCATAGCTATGACCGCTGGCTGTGGATGGCGTATGGGAGACTAATCTGGGGGATAATTTCCGGACCAGTCGAGTGTAAATGGAAAATCTCCATGGACGATTATCGGGGAGATTACTATTCGTTGAGTAATTTTCCTTTGGCCGGACACGCCCGTGATTGCATACTTATTCCTCAAACTGAGAACGGTGGAAAGCGACCGCACACCACATTCGAAGATGCATGCCATATTGAAACGTGCATACCCTGAACTTATTGCTGAGAGTTAGTGATACGCCAGACATTTTCGGCGTGAAGTGTTTTTAACAGATTGGGAGCGAGGTACTTACGCGAACACAGTCAAATCATTTGCTTTTGTCCTGCGATCACCGCACACACACCACCCCATGTTCCGCACCCCACACCGATACAAACAGGACACTGCCTGGGCGTGGCGGAAAATGCCCCGTCGACAACTGCCGCACAACAAATTGCTCACGCTTATGTTCGCGATACGCATTCAGCAGTACAATCTTACTGATAGCCAATCACCTTTCGCGTGTTGTAACACATGTGCAGCATCATCGCCTTTGCGAATGAATGAGCCGCTATGCGGTCTTTATCATAAACGAAACAAGCAAACAAAGAACCAATCATATCACAGAGTATCTAATGACGTTTCTATTGCGTCATTAATCAGAGGGCGATTTTGAAATAGGGGAACTACAATGATTTTGACCACTTTGCGGCCGTATAACTCTGGAACCAAATCGTTTTGGGTCTTAAAAATAACATGACCGTAAACTGCATCAAAAGGTCGTCAAGATGGCTATTTCAGTTCAAAACACCATTCAAATGTGGAACATTCCCTTTAACCATGTTAATACAGATTGTTGGCGTATTTTGGCCTATAACATATATTCGCGGGACCTTAATATGTCTGTAGAGCCCAGACAAAAGTTAAAGCAAAGCTTCTGAAATGTATCATATGAGAAGGATTTTCTGGCCATTGTGAAATGGAGAGCGCCCGCGGTTTATTTTACGCAGCTGTGTAAAGCATTATTTCTTCATCTTATCGACTACATAGTTCAGGCAGAATCGATCTAGCGGTAGCTTCTGGCTTATAGTTTCGGAAGAGAAATCAAAAATAACAAATAGCATAGCAGAACGACAATGGAAGCCCATTTCCTACCACGGGGCAACCCCACATCTTAATATGACGTCACGGTCCAATGCCGCTCCCTACTCGGCCGAGAGGCGAATGAGTAAGTTTGTTTAGAAGCATGTCGACGACGCTGACATGGCAATTGACGGTGTTACATGTTCGGCAATAGGCAGATCTCGATCTCATGTGGAAAGCGTGATCGATAATGGTATACTTAGCTACGGATCACTTGCCAATAACCGTTATCCGAATAATATTCAAGTACGCCATTTCTATGCGCTATATGTCTCCAAGGGTTGTATCAGCTGATTTTACTCGTGTCCATGTTTGAAATTGAAGGCGTTCTCTGGTGGCGTGTGTCTATGACGTCACCTTAGTGGACGGAGCTCAGGTCGTATGCTAATGAACTCGGGTTGTATGCTTATGAGCTCGGGTCGCATTTTGATGAGGAACCGAGCTCAGGCTGCTACGTCACACGCCGAATGGACTTACTCCAAATGGAGAATGGGCTTCCACTTGCTAATGAAGAACGGAGTCGGGTTCATAAAGCTTGGGTTTACAACACCATACGCTACATCGTTGTCCGCGGCATGGAAGTGGTCAGGAGGTCAGGCATATCGCCTGTAGGGGAGGGAAGGGATAGGTTGCAAGTGCTACTATATATTGATGCTAGAACCCCTTTTAATGAATTTCGTTGTCTCACAAAGTTGTGTGGCTGTGTGGAACACTGGGCCTGCCACATTGCTTTTTTGTAATCAAGTCCGGCCGTTCTTGAGACAATCGGGCGGAGATCCACCCCATCCTCGTCAATGGTTTGCCGCTGAGGGACCCGGTCGGTGTGTGTCGCTGTGGGGGCGGGGGGGAGAAGGGGGGAAGCGAGGAAACCAACGCTGTGTTTCTGTTTCAGATTCCTGGCAAGTGCTTCAAGGCTCTCTTTGCGTCCAGAGTCCTTACATTTAAAAGTCTGAAAATGGCGTACATTTAGTTCCAGCCAGAAATGCGTCCCGAGAGCAGCGATGAAAGTGTTTGGACGCGGTAAGCCAATATTGCTGAAACATCCATGCTTTGAATAACTTTCACCTTTCACACATTCCTCGATGAGGTGTAACTCCGATTATTGCTGTGGTAAGAAGATGTTGTAATTCACTATAAGGCACAATGTCACATCCCCAGCGCCCCGGGCGTATGCATAATTTGACAATGCGCTTGAGGAGCACAACTAAAAAGTCCGACAACCGCGTTTGGCGCGCTGCAGGCGCGCAAAGTTTCTCGAGTGTCGTACACCAGCATCGCAGGCCCTCGAAATATGTGTGTTTATACCTGACATGTTTGTCTATCAACATCTCATCGCTTACATACGAGCACGGGCCACGAATTTGTTTGGGAACGGGCGTGTGCCCCTGGAAGCTACCACGTGCGTACGCCGTGGCTTATCTTGAGTGGGTATGTGTACCACGGTCAGCTACGCTTGCCAGTGTAATAAAGCAGGCCCAACCTGTATCGTAAGTTTGATAAAGATTCTAGTCTCTCCAGGAGTTTTGCTGCTTGCTCCAGCACACTCCTCATCATTCTCAACCTGTATCATAAGTTTGATTAAGATTCTAGCCTCTCCAGTAGTTTTGCTGCCTGCTCCAGCACACTCCTCATCAGTCCCAGCCTGTGTCGAAGTTTGGTTAAGATTCTAGTCTCTCCAGTAGTTTTGCTGCTTGCTCCAGCACACTCCTCAAAAACACGCCCGCTGGGATTAAGCATTGGAGAGGTCACACCTCGCTTCATGGAATTAGGCACTTTGGTGACAGTAGTATGTTTATTGCCAAATGCCGTTATGACCACATGCTCAAGTATTGCAGTGCGCGATGTAGAAACTCTTGCTTGGGTCCTTGCAACGTTGCTTAGCACATTCCGGCATCCGTCAGTTGTGTGCTTTCTGTGGTAGCACGCTCCTAAGGAGCCTTCGATCTCTGCTATCTGAAGCTTCCAAAAATCCCAATTACTACTTAGTTTCTATGCTTAAGCCCTTCCACACACATATGCGTATACCCTGCGGGGCTCATATATTCTTGTGATTCTTGGATATTGGATACTTAAGTGGCCGTTTCGCCGCTCGTTGTTGGACATTCTTCAAACGTGACCAATTTCCATACTACACCCCATCGGAGTGCAGTCACAGAGTGTCACAAACCCAGTGTCAAGTGAGCAAGTGTGCTACTTCCATCCGCGCTCGCGTACGTGATTAGTCACACGTAACCCCTTGGGTGAATCCATGTGATCTCTGTGTTAAGCCCTCGGGATTAAAACGCCCAGGATGTGTGTCACCTGTGGCAGCACGTCCCTAAGAAGCCCACGGTCTCTATGTGTGCCAGTACGGTTAAATCGACCTGTTCCAGACGAAAAGTTTTGGTCCCCGTCACGCCCTGTACCGCCCAGGATCCGCCTCTGTCTAGTGTGACGTAGGAGTTGCTTGAGCCGTTTGGGGGCCGCCGATGCCAGCGGGATATGTGCGTGTAACGGATAGTTGAATACAGACCTTGTTCGGGTTACGTGTGTTGCCCGGATGAATGTGGACCACGTGACCCGTCGGCCAGGCCGGTTCGTGACATGGTGGCAGCGGCATCGGGGAAGTGATCCTGTACCATGGATGGCGAGCTACCCATTCCTGCGTTCGCATCGGCTATGGTTCGTGTTGCGTTGGCCGACTTTTCGGTCTGCGATTGGCTAATATCACCCGATGGCGATACCGCCCGCCAGTTGCCAATGTCTGGCAGCACTGGGCGACATCTCTACCGAAAAAAGTTTGATGCTCGACTGCCGGAGATGGCGTCTACTTAGCTGAGTACTGCTTAGAAAGACACAGTACCTGTTCTGGAGTACTCTGTTCTCATCAAACGGCTTGATCTGGATACATACCCACAGCTTTTCTTTGGACCAGGCTGGTTGCGTGAAAAAGGCCTGCGTTCCAGCCTATCAAACTGCAGTGTACCGCCATCTTTAGGTGGGATCATCGGTTTGAAGAGAAGGTGCTACTGTCACGCCAGGGCGTGGCGTCGTTCGACGAAGACATCGGCAAGCTAAAGCGAGAAGAGCTCGTCTTCCACTCGTTGGGAAGTGAGCGACACTGTTCTGCGCACTTGCACTGGTCCGAGAGTGGAGTGGTGCATGTGGAGTGCAACGGTGCCCCACATCTTCGGCAGCGTCGTATCGGCCCGGTCACAAGCTCATTACACCAAGGGACTATTGGTGCCGCAAGCGTTGGGGCTCGTGGTCGCCTGACTCGCGGTCGCGGTCGCGCGGTGGGCGGTATGGCCGTGGCTCTGGGTGGTCGCCGGAGCGATCTGTCGGAGCGGCTGCCACCTGGCGGAGGCTTCGCCAGTCACCGCCTTCACGCTGCTCATCAGATGGTGGTGCGCGCCCTGCTGATCCGCCGGGTAGGCGGCAGCGCGCCACACGTGACAAAGACGAGATAAAGTGGCGAAGTTGATCAATTTATTTCCGGGGGTGTTTAGCCGTGGCTGTGCAGATACAGGCCGGTGTGACAGTGATGATATTAGCTTGGAGCTGCGGAAGGGAGTACAGCCTCAATTCCTACAGCCACACCCAATGCCATCGGCCCACCAAGACCAACTGATAACTCTTCTTTTGGAACTCTCCCTTTTGGAACTCTCCTATCATCTCCTATCTCCTATCTCCTATCTCTCCTATCTCCTACCAAAGGGGTCTAATGGCTACAGGATTGTGCAGAACATGAGATCGTTGAGTAAGCTCCTCGTTCCGGAGCAGTTTATCTTGCCTACGATTGATGAGTTTGTCTTTTCTCTGCAAATCACTTCAGCACTTGACATTAATCATGCGTTTTTGAATCTTCAGCTTTCCTAGCAATCAACTAAGATTTGTGAGGTATAGTTGTCGGGAAAGACATTTTGCTCTCGGCCAATGCCCATGGAATGCATGCAGTCATCGTACTTTCTGCACCTAGTCTTGCGAAGCGTCCTAAGCGGATTCGGAGAATGTGCGCGTGTGGGCAGACGACAGCCTGCTCACGAGCCCGAGTGTGAACAACATAACTGGGTTTGGCGCACGTTCTAGAGAGACCCCACGGTGCAGGGCTCTAGCTCGCTCCAGATAGATGTCGTCTTTTTCAAACAACTTTGAATTACCTTGGTCATCAGATCTCCCATAATGGAGTTTCTATTGATCCAAATCGCATTCAGATAATATCTGTCCTGAAGCTGCCTAAGTCTGTGAAAGAAGCTAAGAGGCTTTTTGGATGCTTGTCATGTTTCCTTAAATATCTTCAGCCCCGTCTTTCAGCACTGTTTCAGACCCCGCGGTCACTTGTGCAACTCAAAGAATATTTTTTGGAACGAGTAAAAGAGCCAGTGTTTTTCCCACCTTTGTGGGCCGATGATCAGGAGGCGGGGGGGGGGGGGGAGCGGGGGCGGAAAAATGATTAGCTATCCGCGCGGAGATTTTCCATTTATTTTGAGTACGGATGGTGGCTCCATAGGGTCGGGCAAATTTTGCCTCAAATACAGGACGGGGAGGAGCGCATAATCACTTGTGACTGAAGTAGATATCGCCGGACTCAGAGGAAGTGGACGATTTTTGAGCTATAAGTATAAAGTTTCAATCAGGGTTTAAATAAACATTACAACTGTTCAGTGGATACCGGGTTTACATAGGCTGGCGACTGCAAGGCGCTTTCAACATTCTGCACAATCGAGACCACATAAACCGGAGGATGATACGCTGCGAGGTGTTCGTTAGTTAATTTCGTTACTCCGTGGCGCAAAGGCTAGCACCGCGTGGGCATGCTGTTCCGCTTGCACGAAGTCTGTGACCTGGCGCAACATGCGCCGCCCGCCAGACGCGCGGCGCTGGGTTACCCGGCCGATGCTAGCGCCCCTGGCGGGGTATTCGGGAAATATGTAGAGTCGGCGGAGTCCTGGGGGCCCGAGTTCGCCGTCGCCATGCGCCCGTGGAAGCGACTACGGTGCAGATACCGGCGCTCGTAATGCTCAACCAGAAAGCGACGATGGGTGTAGATACCAAAGGCAGCTAAAGTCTGTGTTGACTGGTACAGGTGATTGGACGTGCGTTCCACTCGCACAGCCAGCGGACGGCATGGACAGAGGCAAAAGACGGCAGTGGCCTGAGTACAGTGGCACGAGTTTTCAGAGTGGGCTGGGGAGATCAGTTTGACCGTAACAGATTTTGTCGTGCAGCTTTCTCCCAAGCTGTATTCCCCCTTGGCGGTACCAGAAATATGATAGCAATTCTAGAGCGATTGTCCATCATATTAGCCATGATTGCACATCATATTGTCCATATAATTCACCACTTCTTCTCCAGTAGGCCAGCTATCCAAACGAGACCCTCGTCATAGCCATTCTGACTCTGCCTCAGTGTTGGGTGACAGGGTGGTGTTACATGCTGACCTGTGTGGATAAACTTTCTGGTTTCCTGGCGTGTTATGCGCTCAATTCCGGTTAGTCTGATGACATCACAGAAAGGCTAAAGCATCACTTTTCGACGTTTGCGCTGCCCGAATTGATGGAGATTGACGCGGGGCCAATCGGCTAAAAATCTCGGGCTTTCAGGCGCTGTGAGAGCATTTTGGTGTTCGAGCACGGTTCAGTGTTGGCTGCCATCACGAGGCCGTCGGTAAAGTTGAAAGAAAACACCTGGATATTTAGCGATGGCTACGCGCTGTTTCCGAGTCTCATGGATCTGATCGTGAAACCACATCTTCAGGGTTAACTTTTTTCCCTTGCAAAAATGAGGTGTGCAGTACCGATGCCTACACCCCATTCTTTACCTATTTCCTCCGTGATCCAAGCATACTCATCTCTCAGCTAGTTCGAGGCCGCGTGAGCTCGTGCAAAGATGACTTTGTCCACGAGAAGCGTCGCATTCGTTCGTCGGCTTTACAGAGGGCTCAGAGGAAGCAGGCGGAGAACATCAAAAATACAAAGCGCAGTACGATAAGCGACGTAGGGCTGGAGGATGGAAGCTGGGACCCGAAGATTGAGTTTGGTGCCGTGACTTCAATGTAAGGACAAGGATGGATAACACGTGGGTTAAACCATTTGTTATTTTGTCTTCGTGTGGGTCACTGACATCCCGATTTTTAAAAAATAAGAAGGGTGCTGTTCGCCGTACACGTGCAAAGAATGTAAGTTGTCTGTACTTAGCCCATATACTTAACTTGGGTCGTCGACCGACGTGTGTACAATGATGGTAAACTTACTAGTGAGCGGTTAATTTATATTTTCTTTGCGTTGCTACGAGGACTGAATTTGAGTTTTGTGAAAGAAAAAAGGTCACACCCTGCGTTGCCCTGGATCCGCCTCTGTCACGCCCTGTATCGCTCAGTATCCGCCTCTGCCTAGTGTGACGTAGGAATGGCTCGAGGCGTTTGGGGCCCGCCGATGCCAGCGGGGAATGTGCGTGTGGCGTATAGTTGAATACAGACCTCTTTCCGACTACGTGCGTCGCCCGGGTGAATGTGGACTTGGTGACCCGTCGGCCGGGCCGGGCCGTGGCAGTCCCGTGTGAATACGATCCCGGCTGCCCCCCTCCCCCCCCCCCCCCCCGGCTGTCCAACAGCTTAACGACTGTCAGTACAGGACTTCATGGATTGGGTAAGGCCATAGATGCTCATTGGAATTGTCTTTGGGTTAGGTTGGGTATATATTTGGAGACAATTTCGGCCATGGTTACGGACATGGGTGAGGCATTTGTGTGCAAAATGTTTGGTACACATTTCAGGAATCATTACGTACTTTTACTGCCTGTCTTTTTTATAGTGATCACAAGCCTCATACAAACAACTTTCGGCATTAGGAATGCAACATAGTAAGTTTAACTGTAAGCATTCATTTATTTTTAAATTTGGAATTTAAGTGTTGGAAAAGGTAAACGGTTGGGCTTATCATGACTGAAACCTCCGACAGTAACAGCATGGAGCCTTATGAGTGACGTACGGTAACAAAGCAGTAGCCGTACATAACTTTTGGTATGGGCTTGGTACAACTAATAGGTAATGGGCTGCGGGTGGGCATGGGCGCAGTCCTATGGGTAACGTGTAGATTGGGAAAAGGAAATCCTACCCTTGAAGGACTCCAGCTGACAGCAGAAACATTGCCGAGATGGGCCAGACAACTGACTGCATTTTACACCGAGGCAACTGTTTAAATTGCGCTGACTGAAGAAGTGATAGTGGTCAAAGCTTCGCAAAATACGCAGAACTTAAATTTGGCAGATTCAGGCTATCGCGTATTAGTCTTCACGCCTTTGTCATCCCCACCGCTACATTCACTTTGTTTGGACGCCAGCGTAACGTTTTCGAGACCATTTTCGAAAAAGGGGACGTTGATTGCACCCCGACCGTTTATTGGCGCCGTTAGAGGTCCGAGGACTTCGATTAGGCGTCTTGATTTATAGACGCTACAATCACCTCCACGCCAGAGGTCTTTTCATACCAATTTCTGACCGGGTAGTCGAAACCTGACACCAGCCATGAAGCCGCCCACCCCTGAATGCGTGGGTCTGCACGAGTGCGCATGCGCCGCCGCACGTTGAGGCTCTCGTCTTTGCCAGTGCGAGTGGCTGCTCTTTTCTGAGTCAAAACATGCTAATTTTGCTTCGCTGTTGCCTCCTGTGCCGAGACAGGCTCCCAGTATGCGTCGACCGCTAGATAATTTTGACAGTTTGCGAATGCCACGTTTCCCGTGTTAAACCAACAGGGCTCGTTCGTGCTTGCTGCGTGCGCCACACCACTATCACGGCACGCTAATTCAAAACGAAAAGCTAACTGGCTGACCGCTCCGAAATGTCGCCGATATCTCTGCACTGCACCTCGAAGGTGACGCCACGGCAGCGCCTACGCTAACGGTGACGGGGCCGTTCTTCTTTGCTAGAGGTTGCTGGCCAGCTACAGCAGCCGCTGCGTCTCCACCCGGGTCATCCCATGCATCAGTGCTGCCGCGCGCGGTCTCGTGCGCCGCAAGAGCATCAAACACACCGACAAAGTATGGATCCCTTGCCAGAAAAAAAAAACAGGCGAACTTCGCGCAAAGCTGTCGGTCAGTTGCGATACGGCAGCCGTTACAAACCGTTCTATCCATGGTGACGGAGGAGGGGGGGGGGGGGGGGGGGCGGGGACGGCGAAACTCTCTTTTTATGTGATGAGAGTACACTCCGAATTGGGCAGGTCTACCAACGCGCATGCTGCTGTCATTAAGATGACCGCAATCACGTCTCGTCCCTCTCACAGGTATTTCCGAGATCGCACGTGTCCATAACTGTGCAGAGGTTTAAGTTCACATGAGTTTCTAGTGAAAAAAAACATATTGTTTGCATCTCTTCCCCTTTGCCAGTGGCGAACTAGCAAGCATTATGAATGGGATGTAAGTACGAAGGTTTTGCATTTGATGGTTTACCAGACAGATGTCGCTTGCATTCATGCTTACCTGTATAGGTGGTGCTGCAGTTCGACGCCCGGCCATGAAGACAGGTTACTCGCCAGCGGTGGAGCTATCTTCAAGCTCTGAGGCCATCTTGCCACGAACGAGTGGCGGAAATACAAATAAACCCAAACGCATGGCTTATTTCGGCGACCAAGTCATATAATATGGTACGGGATGCAGGCCTCTGTATTCAGGCATCCAAGAAATGTGTCCATATCTATTAAACATGTTTGGTTTTGTGTAGAAAGACTGCAAGCAGGTAGGATGCTTGGTATGGTTTATTTTAGGGCCGATTTTGACATCGGGTTATTTATGGCATTAATGACCGCTGCAGTGAGCACTTTTGCCTCCGCAGTTGCGGATACTTGCCCACCTCCCATGCGTGGGTATGTACTCGCTGAAAGCTCCAGTTGATAACATGCGTGGGGTATGTACTCGCTGAAGCTCCAGTTGATGACATGCGCGGGTATGTACTCGCTGAAGCTCCAGTTGATAACATGCGTGGCTATGTACTCGCATAGCCGCGGGTTAACGGACAAAACTCTTTTCTCTCTGAAACACAACAGCCATATTGCAAGAAAGATATATTGCAAGTGCTTCACAACACTTATGTTTTGTGCAGGTGCCATTGGTCGTTTTTACGTAACAGTTAAAAGAGGACGCAGGGGATCGTCTTGTACGCAGTGCTGCGAACCTTGAAGCTAATCGCATTGTATCGGCTTGCTGCAGATAAGTGGCAATAATCGCCAATACCTAATATTGATTCCACGTTCAGTGCTACAATTACTACTCCATGACCTAACACAGGCCGTAGCCATAGCAACACTCTCCGTAAGGTGCCAGTTGTTTGCCTTTTTATAGCAAGTCGATAAACGAGCGCTCGTTCCGAAATTAAGGCTCCCTTAACAGGTGATCCCCGAACAACATGCCAATCGATGTCAAGTATTTTTTCATGCATCAACACTGTAATCCATAACGTAAATGTTCGGGCTTAATCCCATTGTCATATGGTGGCCTTGAATATTGCTGAGCAGGCTACACCCAGGATTCGAATCTCTTTCAAAGAATGCATTGCAACGGATAGATGTTGTGTAAGACAGGATCGTGCAAAAATGCGCGCCTGCATTCCCAATCGCCAGCATTAGTCGTTCTAATGCAATGTTTATGACCTGATCATGCCACTCGGCAAAGAGCTCATCAATTCTGCTCTTCCGGCAAAGTTTATTGCATTTATTGCATTCGGAAGTCAAATCAATTTGCCCATTGCAAAACGTCCAGATCTTAACCCTTGCTCTGAATGGGGGGGGGGGGGGAGATGGGAGGCGGTAAGGGCCGATGCGAGTCCTCTAAGGTTTTCTGAAGATATCTGTTCGGAGACGGCGGGCGTCAACCGACGAACCCGCTGATCACGCGTCGCTGGCCGAGACTTGCTACACTTGACTTTGACACAGACACTTGTATTTAAGATCACTCGGTGCAGTTTACACCCCTGCCCTTCTAAAGGCCTAAACCCCTCTAGTTTCTGAGCTACACACCTGCAAAGATGTGCAAACTTTTTCAGGGAAACTATTTCAAGGTCACCGTGGCATCTATGACACCATAATGACGTCATTAAAATCTTGCTATTCCACTGACCATGCGGCGATCAAGGCCGAGGGAAACGTAATTGTCGTGTCACTCATATGTGGCATTTACGATTTAGATAAAACAGAAAGCACGATTTCCAGATACAACTGTCGTCAGTTGGCTCTCAATCAATGTTATGCAAGGCACGATGACGCATTCGAACAGTAGCATGCTGGGGAGCCTATACACTAAACCCAGAGATAGTGTTGTCTGGAGAAGTCTTTTTCATTTAGAAGTGGATATAAAACTATGAGCTTTTTATCATATCTGAAACTCTGTGCAATATTTTCAGCTGTTAGTGGTTAAATTTCCGTCTTTATTTTCTCATGGATTACTGAAAGACAGAATTTGAATGAGTTTACATAACGTTCTGAACGCCAGGGTAACTTTGAAATACTCCCCGCGATTTGCCGTTTCCCATTTTCGCGGGAGTGTAGCTCCAAAACTAGAGGTGCTTAGGTCCTAAGAAGGGTAGGGTTGTGGACAGGACCGAAAGATCTCAGCACGGAAAATATTAAATAGTCATCATACAGATAGCTATTTCAGGTCAAAACCCCATATAAATGTGAAGCACCTCCTTGAAGTCGACATAATTCCAGTGCGCAGAGATGACGGGCAAATCTACAACAAAACGTGCTTGCGTCATGTTTACAACTGCTCCAACGTAACATCGAACGTATGTGCAGCTGTTACCGCCTCATGGCGTTTCGTTTTAGCCCTCTCGGCCTGTTGGAGAGCCACCAAACGCTGTACGCCCCCCCCCCCCCCTCCCCCTCCAGCGATGAAGCCGAACTTGACTTGACTGCACCTCTAGCCATAGCTGGCTGATGCGAGTGGTGCTAACCGAATGAGAATGAGAGACATCATCGGTTGGTGGCACTCATGACTGAGGAGCCACTGCCATGAGCTGTGACGGTGAGCGCCCGGTGACCATGCAGTGACGGGACGTGACGGCTACAGTGCCGTGCTGCAGTCAGTCGACAGAGCTCTGTGAGACCGCACCACTTTAACGTAGTGCTCACGTTAAGTACAGGACGAGCGACGGATCTCAGAGCTCTGTGAGACCGCACCACTTAGCGTAGTGCTCACGTCAAGTACAGGACGAGCGACGGATCTCAGAGCTCTGTGAGACCGCGCCCACTTTAGTGTAGTGCTCACGTCAAGTACAGGACGAGCGACGGATCTCAGAGCTCTGTGAGACCGCACCACTTTAGCGTAGTGCTCACGTCAAGTACAGGACGAGCGACGGATCTCAGAGCCCTGGGAGAACGTACCACTTAAGCGTAGTGCTCACGTCAAGTACAGGAATAGTGACAGATCTCAGAGCTCTGGGAGAACGCACCTTTTTAGCCTAGTGTTCACGCCCAGGGACGTGCGTTCATAGTGAACCCCGGGAGCACGCGCCCTCTGCTTATTAAATTATTACAGGCACTATGTGCGTGAATAAATATGAACACTTAAAAGGGTGTCCCGCATACACAATCATCAATTAAGAACGCACGATGTTTTTTCGTTCCATGTTCGGAATGTTGCGTGTCTGTAGTGCGCTTAACTCTGTCAGTGCAAAACATTGAATTCCCCCGTCGCTAATTTCTGCGCACACCCCCGGCTCCAAGCGATAATTGTATCCCCGCGCCGCTCAGACCGGGCGAAGACGGGGCACCAGTTCCGCCAATCATAGACCACCACGTCACAGTCGGTGGTGGACTCGCATCCGACCCCGGATCTGTCGATCACAGGTATACAGGACCTTAGATCGCAGGACTCACGCATCCGACCCCGGATCTGTCGATCACAGGTATACAGGACCTTAGATCGCAGGAATCACGCATCCGACCCCGGATCTGTCGATCACAGGTATACAGGACCTTAGATCGCAGGACTCACGCATCCGACCCCGGATCTGTCGATCACAGGTATACAGGATCTTAGATCGCGGTACAAAATGCACCACACGGCGGTATTTTCGTTTTGTTCAAACCGCAGTGCAGTCGTATTGTCCGACGCGTTGGACTTGTCTGAGCTGAACACGTAATTGACATGGCAAGTTGAGCAGCCAAACAGAAGAGGCCTCCCACGGCTGTTTGCGTAAAATTTTGCACACCACGCAAACAATTATGATAGTCATCAAACACGTCTTGTCAGTTCACTGAAACAGGGCTACCCGGCTTTTAGCTCGTTTTGTAAATGCGGTGCGGCATTCGCCAAGTGTTCGCCTCACCAGTCGCAATTTGCATCGACTACCTCCATTGAAGGCATTGAAGGCGGAGTTCATGCAGCCACATGCAATCAAGTGAATTGTAAAGCTCCAGTCAAGTAGGATCAAGGCCAGAGGACTGCATTGTCGGCAGGAGACTCACGAGTCATGCTCTCTCGAGGGATGATCGTCTCCCCTGCCTCTAGTACAGTTGCACCTAACATGGGAGGGGGGTGGGGTTCCGCCTTTCCCTTTAATCGGAAGCCTCACTCAGGTTCTTTGCACGCCGGATCTGATATAAGTACATCAATATTACTGGATCCTGTCCATACACATAAAGAATCCTGGTCGCGCACATTAACGCTGGTGATTTCTTGGGCATTCGGAAGGCGGTGCTAGAATCAAATCGAACGCAATCGACCAGCTGCGAAACATCGTGTGAATGAGGATGTCATCCACACCAAAGTCATGATCCTCAAAACGATGTCCTGGTGAGGTCGTTCAAGTGTGCCGGACGACAAAATCTGTCTTCCTGTCTTAAAAGTGCTGGATTTCCCCGCCGGCCCTGAGCAGTATTTGGGCCGGTGCCCATCACAACGGGGTCGGGTTCCGGACGCCGCGACGTCACGGAAGCCGGAGGCAATCTAAGCAAGCGCCATAACCGTCATCAGTGTAACGGCCGAGCGGAGCCTCGTCAAATCCGAGGACGGCAGGACGCGATATTTCGTCCGTGGCCCGGATCTTGTCCCCCGCCGCCAAATCAAACGGCGAGTGCGTTGCGTCGGCTCGGATCATGTTTTGGCCGTCGGCCGCCGCACGGCGCCACTGGTCGGAGTCTGGCCGGTATGTCTGTGATGCGCCGGAGTGCCGCGGGCAGTGGCGCCTCTGCACGTGGCGGGAGCAGGTCGGGGCGTCAGGTCAGCACGTGCCGGGCCTCGTGGAGTAATGGGCCGTGACCCGCCGTCCCCGACCAATCCTAAACGCTGAAGCTGGGCTGCAAGAAGGCGACCGAACCAGCTGCGTCGGGACCAGTCGTGATCGGTTTGTAAGCCTCGATCTGAGCGCCGTGAACAGTGACTTGGGTCACGTCGGTGACTGAGACTCACAACGAAGAGTTGATTGTGTGAGCCAGGTTCGGACGAGCTGAGCAAACATTCAGTTCGGAGCTGACTTGCCTCTATCCATCGGCCTACTGGCATTTTCGAAGCATTAAAAGTAAAACGGTGCTACTTCCAGCCTTATGGCGGGTAGTTTGTCACGTCGCGTCACGAAGTGGATCATTAATCCAGCATTATTTCAAGCCCGAGTGGCTGCGACTGTGGCCCGGGCCCAGCTGTTGCGCCTGTGTCGGCGGAGCGAGCTCATTCCCGCGCCGCTGTGTTCCTGCTCTCATATGGCCCCGCAGTAGGACGGATGGTGACCGCCAGTCCAGCTTGCAGCGGTTGAAAACGTTTCTGGCGCCTGCCGCCCGGGCTGGAGGCACGACTTACCGGGAGAGCTGGCCGCGGTGCGTGGTTGACAGCGTCGACGTCCGCTTGGTGAGCGCAGACTGCGAGTTACCGCGGCGGCTTCGGTGACAGCTGTTCTCGACGGTCGTTCCGCGTCGTTTGCGCCTGCTCCGCGCCGCGTTTGCCGCCGGCCGGCAATGGCTGTTCACCACCTGCTGCTGGTACTGCTGGCCCAGCCGCTGGCCGCCAGCGCTGACCAGCAGCCAGCCGAGGCGCCGCTGCTCAAGTGCTGCGCCGCCGGCGAGGTGCTGGTTCGTCACGGGCCGCATGAGAAGCCCTCCTGCCAGCCCTCCCAGCGCCCGCCGCCGCCGGCCGACGTTCTGCTCGGCCGCCTGACCGTCCACGGTAATCTGACCTGCCATGGGGCGGAGTTCTGGCTGTCTAGCGGGCAGCCAGAGCAGGAGTTCGAGCTGCTGGGGGATGGCACGCTGCACTGGCGGCGGCCCTGACGCGCTCTTCCCGGCCGGCGGCCACTGCTCCGACCTCCTCCTGAGCGACGCTGCGCCGCCGGTCGCCGCCGCGCGGGTCTGCAACGTCTCGCTGCGCGACCGCGGCCGCGTGCTGCCACGCCACGAGGCGGAGGCCGGCTGCGCGCGCGGCGGCTGCGTGCGCAAGTGCTGCCCGCGCGGGCTGCTGGTGCGGCGGGCCGACCTAGCGTGCGCGCCGGGAGCGCGCGGCTGGCAGCCGACGCTCCACCGGCACCGCACGGAGCCGGTGCCGACGCAGCGTCTCCAGCTGGTCGTCGGCCGCCCCGCCTGCAGCGCCTTCACCCTGGAGCCGCACCGGCCGCCGGCGGCGTCGGCGCCGCAGCCGCACCCGGACCGCTTCTTCCTGCAGGCCGACGGCCAGCTCTGGGCGCCCAGTCAGGGCCAGCTGCTGCCTGCGGGCGGCTTCTGCGTGGATCGCGTGTCTTACGGGCCAGCCGGCGGAGCGGGACGGTGCGCCGAGCGGCGCGGGAGAGCCGGCCCTCATGGCCGTGGTGTGTTTCCCGGAGCAGCCGAAGGCGGCGCGGCGGCCACTGGTGGGCGGCGTGCGGCAGGCGCTGCAGCTGGTCTCGGTGCTGGCGCTTGCTGGCCACGCTACTGGTGTACGCGGCCGTGCCGGCGCTGCGTAACCTGCATGGCCGCTGCCTGATGTCGCACATGGCGGCTCTGCTCGCAGCCCTCCTATGTCTGCTGGCGGCCCCGCAGCCAGCTGTCGACAGCAGGCTGGCCCTCTGTCAGGCCATAGGTCAGTGTACAACAGTGCGGCACTCTGTCAGGCCACAGGTCAGTGTACAACAGTGGCGGCACTCTGTCAGGCTGCAGGTCAGTGTACAACAGGCTGGCACTCTGCCAGGCCACAGGTCAGTGTACAACAGTGCGGCACTCTGTCAGGCCACAGGTCAGTGTACAACAGTGCGGCACTCTGTCAGGCTGCAGGTCAGTGTACAACAGGCTGCACTCTGCCAGGCCACAGGTCAGTGTACAACAGTGCGGCACTCTGTCAGGCCACAGGTCAGTGTACAACAGTGCGGCACTCTGTCAGGCCACAGGTCAGTGTACAACAGTGCGGCACTCTGCCAGGCCACAGGTCAGTGTACAACAGACCTGCCCCCTATCAGGCCACAGGTCAGTGTACAACAGCCCGGCACTCTGCTAGCCACGGGTCAGTGTACAACAGCAGTCCAGGTATGTGCTAGGGCATAGCTCCCCAGTACCTAATGCGCACGAGTTACATCACGCCCTATTGTCCTGATAGCTTCTCTTTGAACCCTAATGTTTGTATGAATCGTTTTACTCCACGCACTTTACAAAAGCATGGCGAATAGCAATCAACGCCTGGAAGTTTGTAAATTATTCCAGTTAATTCAAAGAGCATGAAACCAGAGCTGATCAAAACAAGGTGGAGGTGCGAAAGGTGGTAAATTGGGATGGCACATCCACAAGCTCGGACGAGGAGCAAGAGGTGGTTCGCCGGAGTCAGAGCTCCACAAGCTCGGACGAGGAGCAAGAGGTGGTACGCCGGAGTCAGAGCTCCACAAGCTCGGACGAGGAGCAAGAGGTGGTACGCCGGAGTCAGAGCTCCTCAAGCTCCGTCGAAGAGCGAGAGATGGCGTAGTGAAGTCAGAGCTCCACAGCTCTGTCGGGGCGCTCGAGGTGATGCGGCGGCCGCGGCTGCCAGCGCCCCATACACTGTGCGGAAATGGCCGCGACATGCACGGGTCTTCAGTGCCATACAGTGGTTCGGCACCGTACAGTGGCAGGGGCCGTTGTGATACGTCACTGGGTGGCACGTGGAAAATAGTCCGCAACGTTTTGTTGTTTATCTGAGATTTGTCTCCTAAGGTGGACAGGTTAGAACCTTTGTAACGGCATGTGCTTAATAAGAATATGAATCATAGTCGTCTACGCAATCTGCTTGGTCAAATCCGAATACAAAATGCTGTGCGTAATTCAATAATGTTTTGAATTGTGATTTTCCCGTGATTTTCCCACATACTATCTTTTTGTGTTTGGGTTTAGTCTTTTTAACCTTTCCGAGTTAACCCTTTTAAATTAAAAAAAAAATACTGTACGGGCGTACACCTCTAATATCGTCCGCCTTCGCTGTGCACCACCCAGTGGCGAAAACCCTATCAGCAATAGCCAGAAACGAGCGATGTCTAGGCGCCGCTTGCTGGCGACGTGTGATGTCCGCCGGTCGGCGGCACGGGCCGTGTGAAGTGTAGATATGAGACCGATCTGAGCCTGAGCTCTGACAGATGTGGCCGCCAGGCGGGGGGGGGGGGGGGGGGGGAGGGGAGGGGCTCGGTGACGAGGGGCCATCACGGCACGCCGGTTGGTGCACGCCGTCACTCCGGCTGCGTCACGTGGATGGGATTGATTCAGAGCCAACGCCGCCACGTGATGCCGGCGGAGACGTGGCCCTGCGGCGGGCGTGGCGCTATTTTGAGGAGATGAACCAGCCGCTACCTGTTGAAAACATCAACATTTCGTTCAGAACATTAGGGAGGCCAGCATGCGTCAGCTGAAATATGTCGGCCGGGAAGACGAGCTAAGTGGCTCTCAGACCTATCTCATGTCAAAAGAAGAATTTCTGATTCATCCCTAGGTCTTCCCCAAGCCACTAACGGTTCGCAAGTTGCCGGCCAAAAGCGTATATCGTGATCAAAACGCACTGGCGCGCATAGCGAAGAAACGGACCACACACTTGGCAGTGATCCATTGTTGATATTGCTTTTCCGTTCTGGAGCCAGCACAGACACGGCGTGTTGCTACTGGGATTGACAGCAGGCCATCGCAAACATGACGTTGTTACTCTATATTACATATTGATGAGTTATATATTCGTAATCAAAATAATCCGACAAGAGATATTTTGGTCACCAGGTGTTACAGCAGATTTACTTGGGCTTGAATCACTTCGGATACTCAAACAAGCCTCAGTCTTCACGTCTCTGACATGGACACTGAGCGCTTTGAAAACTCCGCCCTCGTCTTGCCCTCCGCCTCTGGCTTGGGCGCTGTGCTCGGTCTTCATAAGGCACGTCCAATGACACCGCGCGGCCTCGTCTCACGTATCGCCGGTCTATTGACGGGATGACGTTGTGTGGATGGCGTCGAAAGTGGCTTAGATGACATGAGGTGCCACGTTCATGCACATCAACTGTTCTGTTCTGATTTGGGAGCGAAAGTCTACGCTGTTCGCCTCGGGTGCCCCGCGAGCTATGCATCTATTTTGCCTTCAAGACACTTTCATAGTTTTCCTGCGGCGAAATTACGCTGCGTCTAAGTTGACGGTAGTGGTAAGCTAACGTTGTTAATGACTGCAGTGCGAAATGGGATTTGCGGGGCGCGTCATTGGCGAACGTGCACAGTTCTCCTTCTCTTTTCAGCTCTGCTCATGTACTTCTCATTCCTGGCGGCGTGCTTCTGGCTGAACGTCATGAGCTTCGAC
This sequence comes from Pollicipes pollicipes, assembly GCF_011947565.3. NCBI lineage: Eukaryota > Metazoa > Arthropoda > Thecostraca > Pollicipedomorpha > Pollicipedidae > Pollicipes > Pollicipes pollicipes. Next base: position 25,640,045 of record NW_023597055.1, read on the forward strand.
GTCTGGCGCACCTTCAGGTCAGGCCGAGCCCGCGGTGACCCCCGCCGAGCCCCAGCCGTCCGTTTCTGCGCTGCGCAGGCGTGACGTCAGAGGACCGGATAAGGTTCTGATTATCGTGATATTTCATAGCAATTGATTCGTGACACCCAGACCACAGCCAATCAGTATGGCGGTGGCTGCTCCTCAAGCACTACGCTGCATGCAGGCATGTGTACGTGAGATCAAAAAGAAATCGCATCAATTTGACAGAAGGGACTCGAGCTGTGGTGCCTTTTGTGGGCATTTGTTCAGACCACAGCTAAAATAATAGTTGCTTTTTTATCCCCTTATCATGGTGCTATTCTCCCCAGCATGTGTTATGATAGGATGAGTCGAGCGCGCTTTTTAAGCTGGTGGGGTGGGGGGGGGGGAGGAGGGCAGGTTTATGTCTCCTAATCCCTCATGGTGACCCACAGACCACCAGCACAGCGGATAAAATGCCTTAAGTGCAGGCGACAACTGAACAAAGAGGCGCTGTGCCCTTGTTCATGATCTGTTTCATGTCATCAAATGACTCAAATGACTCAAATAGCCAAAAGCCTGAGGTACTCAGTACAAGAGTCCCACTGCCTTTCAAACATTTTTATGGTTGCTGTCACGTTGCCAACTGACATAAAAACATCCTAAGTGTCACATTCACTTATAACGGAGCATTCTCGGACCCTGAATACTGAATGTTGAACGGTGTGGGTTCATGCAGCACCTATGTTGCCAAGTCAGCTGCTGGGGCTTATAACTGTCTACATCCGTTCAACAAGCAAGCATCAGATATGATGACATAAGCTCACTTATTACTGTTGGTATGCCTTCAAGTGAAAAAGACTGCGCTAGACAACACAGTTTCTCTGCTTAGTAAATATATTTCTCGATGCGTCATTTGCTTAGCACTTAGCAAAACAATAGTAATTATGTTACTGTTCGAAGAAAGCATATTGCCGAAATGTCAACGCATCTATATCTCCATTCTCGTGGTTTTTCTCCGAGGAATAAGGCTATTTCTGCTGTCTTGTCTATGTGAACAATGTTTCTTGCATGTGCACTTAACAACTTGCGTAATTTTGATAGGTCATTCTTTGATACCGTCATCCTTCCTTGCATAACATTAAATCAGAGCCAGACGATGGCCGTTATAAATGAAATCATGCTCACGAACGCCAGATATGAGCAGCTCGGCAATTACATTTGTCCTGGCCTGGATTGCAGCATGGCCAAAGGAGAGGCAGGAATTAAGAGACGTTATTATGGCGTTGTGGATGCCTGGGTGACCTTGAAATAGTATCCACAAAATAGCCGGGACATCTTCGCAGGCGTTTAGCTCAGAAACTAGAAGGAGCTAGATCTTAAGAAGGGCAGGGTTGTGAGCTGCACTGAATGATCTTTAACATGCGCCCGGGTGGCCGGCTAGATACCCTTCGCTCGGGTGGGGGGTCAATATGACCCCCCCCCTTCCTAAGATCTCGGGAACTAAGAGAGCTAGAAATGCCAAATTTGCAGGGTATGTTAAACCTGTACGTCAACTCACTTAGGTCAAAGTTTGAGGTTCCTAGGTCATGACCTTCGGGTCAAATAATGTCAAACAATGTGAAATTCCAGGTTGGTCTCCGAAGTGCCCCAAAACCTATATAACTGTTTGTAAGCAAAAGGTCACATGCTCAGCTAAGATCAGTGAGCTTGTTTGAACTTTTGAAGGTCATGGTGCCCAAAAACATACAAGACTGCTCTGGGTTTTGCATTTGAATAAGCGATTAAGGTTACGCCAGGCAGTATGTTCGTAAAATAAAATAGAAATGCTGACCTGGTCATTTCAGGTCCATGACCTATTCTGACCTCTAAGAAGTCCATGGGAGATGTATAATGCGGTTCCTGTTATCAATAAATTCGAAATGAGAACCAGAAACCATCCCATACAGCAAGCCCTGGGGTGATAGAGCAGGCCGGTTTTGACCTTGGTCTGACCTTTATACCTGAAATGAGGTCAGCGTAATTTGCTCATCCAATATTTGTGTTGTTCAAGAAAGCATCTCAGAGATGTATGGCTTCGCCTAACACTTCGTTGTTGCATCAGATTGAACGGTTCCCTAGAAACTGACTTTGCTGAAACCATGGCCTGACTTTGACCTGCCATAGATCAGTGACCGTGCAAGGTACACCTAAATTTGTGATTCCAAACAATCCGCTATTCAATTGTCTACAGCTATACAAAAGTTGGCGTGGCTGCGCCGCGCCTTCGGAAACCATTCTGGAAAAACCTTCGGGGGGTCAATTTGACCTTGAAATAGAGGGGTCAATTGACCTTGACCACCCACCCGAGCGCGTGTCCAGATGGCCATTTCAGTTCAAAACCCCATGTAGATACAGAAAACTGGTTTTAATAGCAACCTCTGCGCCTCTTAAACGTATGGTGCCTGTGTTTAATAGTGCGCATATGTTTACTTTAAAGATGCGACATAAGCTGTCGGCATGATTACGCTGGCGCTTCCCTATAATAAGATCTGAATTGTCCGACACCTCCTTTAGGGGAAATGCGGTGGGAGCATTAAATACGCCAGGATATTCTCTGAATCCATTCCCGAATGATATGTGTGGAATGGTGTAGAGTATGGGCCAAACGAGTTGTCCCGGTTGTGAGTAAGATCATGGGCAGGAAAAAGTTAAGCACGGGAAAATCGTCTACGCGAATGGCCTGCTCTGAACAGACCACCACATTCCATGTGAGATGGTATCTTTGAAATCATGGGCTGCAGCTCCGAGCCATTTTCAGCAGGAAACTATCATCATCATCATCATCATTCATCTAACGTCCTGCCAGACAACAGATGATGAAAGAACATGCAACTCTGGGCATACACCTCACATACATTCAGTATGCAGAGGCACCTCACTAATCGACACAAAACGGGTGCTAGGCTTTTAGCCGTCTGGGCCGGCTCCGGTCAGGAGCCGTCTAAGTAACTCAGTCGCACCACGCTGGGGTCGCACGGGAGAAAACCGACGGCAATCGGTCCTTCCGCGGGCCAAGTTCAACGGCCAACCCCAAGCTCGACCACAGAGAAAAGAGCGTATCCGGCGAGGCTCTCGGCAGGCTCACCTTGAGTTAAGCAAACATGCCAATTTGCGTCAGGCTGTGTGGCATGCATTCGCTGATGATTTGGTTGCAGCTGATTTGGTGGTGCTACTCCGCGGCATAACGCTAAACGTCCCGCTCCAAACAAGGCGTCGTGCTGAATTAGTAGGCAGAGCGCAAGCCCATGAAGCCTGTCCAATCTCAAGCTGGTTCTGGGAGTAGATTATTTATCCACTTCCACGAGCAGATAAGCCTTACGCTTCGATTAAATGTCTGTCACCGCCGTATTTGTTTGCCGGCCGTTTATGGACACTCCAGTTGCGACTGGCCATCAGCACCTGGTTTACAAACATCTCCTTAAATGGTCCCGCTTGAGCAAGCGCCACGGAGGGCCGACCCTCACTGTGAGCCGTGCGACGCCTTTTGGCGAGAAGAGGCGTGGTGTTCTCGGACCAGCAACTGGGCGTGGCCGAGAACATGTCAGAGTGGAAATTTTAGCGGGCTTATAGGGCCGATTTGTGACAGGGATATGATCAGCCGGTCTGCCTCCATCCGGTCTGTCTCTGTCTCTGTCTCTGTCTCTGTCTCTGTCTCTGTCTCTGTCTCTGTCTCAGTCTCCGTCTCCGTCTCCGTCTCCGTCTCTGTCTCTGTCTATGTCTCTGTCCCTGTCTCTGTCTCTGTCTCTGTCTCTGTCTCTGTCTCTGTCTGTCTCCGCCTCCGTCTCCATCTCCGTCTCCATATATATATATATATATATATATATATATATATATATATATATATATATATATATATATGTATATATATATATATGTGTATATATATATATATATATATATATCTATCTATCTATCTATCTATATCTATATATATATATATATATAGATATAGATATAGATATAGATATAGATAGATAGATAGATAGATAGATAGATAGATAGATAGATATATATATATATATATATATATATATATATATATATATATATATATATGTATGTATATAATATAACACGTTTTGTAGACCGTAGTATGTGCCATATATATATATATATATATATATATATATAAAATCAAACATGTGTCATCAATAACGACATGATTAACTAATGCGCTGCTGCATAGGCCAAATAAGGTCTGAGCTTCTGTGAAAGTGCTATTCATTCGTTTGGCATCTATCCGAACCAACAGCAAGTAAAGCCCTCGCCAGACGCGACGCATAACTGAAAGGTCCCAAAAACAGTCCATGCTTAAACTACGAATCCATCGGCTTCGGCTTCGACTTCGACTTTTCACCCATGTCACTCTCTTGGCTTCGGATTTGGCTTCGAAGTCAGAAGCCTGGCGTCGCTCCATACCTGGTGGCCAGTGTTCAGCCACTGGGACAAACTGACCGGTTAATCTGTTAAACTTAGTATGACCCTCAAATTCAATGTTCATTGGAGCTGAACCGGTTATCTGTTGTGTCTACCCTACGCTTCCAACCAGTTCAAAAAAGGTATCGATAAAATACAGCTTTTGAGGACAATAAAGCAAAAGATATACTTAAACCAACTAATTTGTTTTTGATGACTAAACCTTATCACAGTTAGAAACAAAGCAAAACAGCTCAGTTGAACGGCTGGTGGCCATTTTCTCCATTTTTGAAACGTCCCATTTTAAAAAGCTGGGCACACACTTTCAAGCGCGCACTTATGTCCAGGTTTTCAAGAACAGGCACGCTAATTCCAAAACTGGACTCGAGCTTCCAAGGAATGAGCATGGAAAATGACGTTGGCGTTTTCGAAGTTATGTGTGAGCTAGCAGGGATATTTGTGCATCTCCCAATGGTGACATATGATTCAGTGGTCTTGATTTACAAAAGCTGTTGTGGTACCTGCGGTATTCACCACCGGCTGCATACAAAATATATTTGACCTTAAGTATCAGCGAAGGCAGATTTGAACGGTTACCTGGTCGTCTTACAATACTCTAGCGATTATTCTGCTGTTTTTGGAACGAATAAATATATTAACAGTCGCTTAATCAGTGCGACACATCAAATTTATCACATAAAATGCATCAGAGCGAAATGAGCATATCTGGTCACAGGACAGAAATCTAGGGCAGTTCAAATTGTTCGACAGGGTCCTGCCTGACCCTTCCGCCCCCTCCAAATGCAAGTGTAGAAAATGAAAGCCTGGGTAAGAACGAGCAACCCGGGCATCTTCCCAGCCCACCTGGGGCCGTACGCTCCCCGCCGCTCATATTATCAAAGGCATCCTGACAAAAATCTCAACCGTATTCAGCCCAAGGTATTTTTGGCGGATGTATTTGGTCGAGTCCTGTTTTGCCGAAGTGTGTTCTATTGCCGCGTCAAAAAGACGAAATATGAAAATTGGGACAGCAGTGTTACAATGTACCGCTTTTCTAACGAGTGGAAATTATGAAGTGTTATTCCGAAATATGATTAAGTCGAGTGCTAATTCATCGTAATACTCCAAGTCGCATGCTAGGTTACGAATGGTCCTTTAGTCGAACGGTAATTTGCCGAAATGGCTTTTATTCGAATGCTAATTGTCAAACTGTTCTTTGGTCGGATGATACGCATGTGAGCGTTCTTAAGTCGAACGTTTATGCGTCGAAATGCTGTTAATGGGTTGTAGAGGACACCTCAAGGAGTACTGGCTGTAGGTAAGGCAGCACCAATGGCCTTATTCACCGTAAAATAGCCAGCGAATGGAGAGCAAGGTGGAGTGATATTTCGGCTGCATGCCTTTATCGAAACGAAAATCAGACGAATATCAGACTGATATTCGTTTTGATAAAGACATGGAGCCGAACTATCAATCCATCTATCTCTCCATTCCCCTGATTATTCTACGAAGAAGAAGGCAATTAGCACTGTCTTATCTGAATGCATAATGCTGCTCACAATTGCAATTAGGAACCTATGAGTATTGGCTGTGTGGACCAAGCAGTGCCACGGGTCACCTTCATCTCAGTCTGCATTGCCATGCGCTGTGTCGGATCAGGTCCGAACAAAAAATCCTAGATCGGCTACCCGTGCGCCTCTGGTTATTTTCAGAACAGGTTCAGGGCAAAAGCAAAGCCCTCTGACACTCCCAAGTTTAACCCGCGCCCGGTTGGCCGGGTAGATACCCTTTGTTCGGGTGGGGAGGTCAATTTGACCCCCTCTGAGATCTGAGGGGCTAGTAGGGCTAGAGACACCAAATTGGCAGGGTGTATTAGCTCATTATCTGTACGTGAACTTACTTAGGACAAGAGGATCCTAGGTCACGGCATTCGGGTCAAGTGATGTCAAGAAGGTTAAACCCAAAGTTGGTCTCCATAGTGTCCCCAGAAGAACCTAGATACCTGCTCTAAGCAAAAGTTAATATGCCCATTTAAGGCCAGTGACCTTGTTTGCCCTTTAGAAGGTCATGGTGACCAAGATCATAGAAGATTATTTTGAATTCTGCATTTAAATATGCGACAAAGATCGCGCGAGGCAGCATGGTCTTAAAAACAAAATGTCGACCTGGGTCATTGTAGGTGAGTGACCTATTCTGACCTTTGAGAAGTCTACGAAAGTTGTTTAATGCGGTTCTAGTTATCAATAAATACAAAATGCGCACCAGAAACTACCCCATACAGAAAACCCTAGCGTAAAAACAGGCTGGTTTTGATCTTGGTTTGACTTTGTGCTTGACCCTATGTCTAATGAATTTGTTTATTCTATTGTTTATTCAATTATTCACTTTGTTTATTCAATTTGGTCATTCATTTTGTTCAAGGATGAAGGTGCGGCTTTGCCTACCACTCAGTTTTTCCATGACATTAAAAGATTCGCCAGAAACCGACCTCGCTGAATCTGCGGCCTGACTGTAGCCTGCCGCATGCCAATCATCCTGCATGGCAAATATAGTTTTTTGGTATCGTGCAATCCGCTACTCAATTGTCTGCATTTATGCAAATTTTGCGCGGGTACGCCATGCAGTTCGGAAACTATTCCGGAAAAGCCCTCGGGTGTCAATTTGATCCCCACTCGAGTGCGTGTTAAGAGGAAAAACACCTATAGGGGATACCTAGTCGCTTGTGACCTTCCGCAGATTGTTCCAATGTTCAATGACAGACGAGTTCAACATCATTCTGATGCCTTTTGGCCGTATAAACGTCTTCCTACCTTTTTGCTCCGAACACGATAAAGCTTGCAATATAAGGTTAAATTTTAGGATATAACTGGCTCCAAAATGCGTTTAACCCCAAAAAGTCCACACATTCCTGAACTTGCTTGAGTAAGTTTCCTGGGTCCACAGCTATTGACTTCTTGTTTGACGTGTCACTATCTTAATTATGGGGGAAAAAGCGTGGGCCCTTCCGTCCTGTAATGTGTAGCAGCTGGTGGAAACCCTCATTGGCCATTCATGAATGACGTCACGCGTATTGGGAAATTCGCAAATCTACCATCTTCTAACATTGTTACACGAATTGCCAAACATGCTCCATGCCTTCCATGACCAACGATGCTATGGGCGTAGAGTAACGCTACGCACCTGTATAACGATAGAAGAAATGGTTCGTTTGGAAGCAATGTTGGTTGCGCCATCATAGCAACGAATCGTGACCATTGAATGGAGAATCCAGAAATTGCATTATGATCTTTAAGAGGATGCAGCCTGCTGGAAGTGTCACTTAAAAAAGTGAAGTAATCTAGCTCACATATATGCAAAATGAATTCGGCTTTTTCGCCATTTGACGACTTTGAACTCGTATGATTACCCCTCGTCAAGTTCAGATTTCGACAAAAAGGCATTCGGTCATTGACCATTCGTCTACTTGCCATTCACCTAAAAAGCATCCCAGTATAGTGACATTCGGCAAGTAACATGCCGTCTAACTCGTTCTCGGCAAATTACGCATTTCGGTTTATTTGCAGCTCGGCAACTTAAATGTCGTTCCAAAAAAAATTTCTTACATGCATTTTGCTTTTAAACCGTTTGACTTTTTAACATCGAGGCAAGAAGACGTGGCGGGAAAACGCAGTCGTGTTTTACATTTGGTTAAAGAGCATTCGGTTCAAAGCTTTTTTGTCCTGGAACCGTTTGCTAGACAAGTTCTACCAGAGGACGGCCGCTAAGTCAGGTAGTTGATATGAGGCGAAGGAAGTAAGGAAGTCGGGCGAGTCCAATCGAGATCAGAAAAACTGCGTCAACTTCATATATATATATATATATATATATATATATATATATATATACATGTACATTCGTCCGCCATCGTCATGTGACGTCACTGCTGGTCGTTACAGCCGGCTGCGCTCCAGTCCGACGCAGCGGCATCAGACTCGCCGGTTCGCACGCTACTGCATCTACTGCTGGGGCAGTCCGCTGCTGCTCACGCTGGTCACGGCGCTCATGCAGTTCGGCCCCGCTGGGCTGACGGCCGCGCCCGGCCTCCCGCGGCCTCGGCTGGGCGTAGAGAACTGCTGGTTTCCAGGTGAGGCGAGCGGGTGTGCACAGAACTGCTGGCTCCTAGGTGAGGTGCGCTGGGTGAGCACAGAAAGGCCGGTTCCCGGGTGAGGTGAACTGGGTGTGCACAGAAAGGCTGGTTTCCAGGTGATGTGCGCTGGGTGAGCACAGAAATACTGGTTCCCGGATGAGGTGCACTGGGTGTGTACAGAACGGCTTGTTACCAGGGGAGGTGAGGGAGGTGTGCAGGAGACATATCACCCAAACGCTACGCGCCGATATAGGATTTTAAAGCAAGAAATCCGGAATCCGAAATCAGCCATTCGTCTGCATTCTAATATGGCATTCCTCAGTCATCTGAACCTAAATTTGACGTTGAAATGTGATCTTGAGTGGTCATGGTTTTTATGGTTGCTGGTTTATGCGCTGAAGCCGATTTTTATGTTTTGAAATCCGAAAACAGCCGGCGACTTTTGGTAACTGAGAGGTTCATATTATTTGAGTTGGAATTTGACTTCGAAGGGTTGCCTTGATATGCATGGATTGTTTTCACGTACGCTAGTTTAACAAATAAGGATAGTTTTGATTCTCAGCAATCCGAAATCGACCGGTAACGTTTTAGTAACATGGAGGTATACGTCATTTGACCTTGAACTTGACCTTAAAGGTCACATCTTGTTGAGATGTGGACACAGTATGCTACGCTCTCGCCGCAATTGATCATCTTACGTCTTTCCGTCGAAATCAAAATTCGTCGCTAAAGAAATCGTTAAAATCGCAAACTTCACGGACTAATTCCGTCATTGTCGGCAGCTAGACAAATCGGCATTTGGAAGTGCCACTTTCAAGCGCGTTCATCAAGGCTCACTTATTGCTCAGTTGCTGAATCACCGCAGAGTTCCCGGCGATCGCCATGACAGCGCGGCTGGCTCCGACGGAGGCTGCTCAGTTTGGGCTCAATAACGACCGACCAATTGCAACTGGCCGCCGCGCGGGGTTTTAAAATTAAGCCGGCGAATGGCGAGTCCGGTGCGCAGTAACATGATCACCTGCAGCTTAGGAGCGAGATCCTCCCGTGGGCATCCCAGACCGGTGCCTGACACCGTCAGCTTTCAAGGCTGGTCAAATTCGTTCCCAGGGTAATCGGACGTTTGGAGTTCAGCTGTATGGTGATCAGATCTGTCAGAGCCACGCTGAATGGGCTGTGGAAAACCATTGAACTATTTTGCTAGGTCAAACGGTGTGGCTGTCTTTGGTGGACTTCTAACTCGCTTGCGGAAAAGATTACAACATTGTAAAAAGCAATATATCGTTTGCTGTGCATTGACCTAATCAATACTTGCCACGGGCTGTCGTGCGCAGAATAAGCTTTCACATTTCCAAACTGCAACTTCTGGACTTTAGATTACGTGATCAAGAATGGTCAGAAAGTAGTGAATATTTTCAGCCTTTTTTAGCTCCGAATCTGACACGGGCCCAATTCGGACACGGAATCGCAGTCGTTAGGGACTTGGTGTCAAGCAAACCGCTTCATTTCCAAGATAAATTGTATTCGAATTCTCAATCGGCTTTTGGAAAATGCGGAATTGGACTCAAGATCAAAGAGCATAACAGCATCTTTCACTCGCAGACTGCGAACGAATTGCTGTGCCTGTTAACTTGGGCTGGGTTCCATGGGGTTTTGCTTCACTCGTTTCGGCCACTAAAAGCTACGGAGTTTGTCAATAGGTAAACGACTACGATTCTATTCATTTTCCTGTTCTAAAAGCTTTAGCTTTTATTGTAACCAAAAAAACACTATTCCAAAAATACTAAAGTTATCACATGTTCAAGTGGGTGTAGATTCGGAGCCCACCCAGTGACCTTTTCCATGTCATCATTAGCTGTTCATTGAAAGCCGTAAAGCGCGGTGACTTTCCCTGACTTAGTATGACCTACCTTGGCAAAAATTTTGGTGGCCTTCGTATCCCGAAGACGATTTCAAGAATGATCTTTTGAAGGCATGTCTGGACAACTTATCACCTGTCTATTCAGGTGTATGCTTTGACACATTGCTTCATCTCTCGAAAGCTGAACGAAGGCCACTTTGACTACAGCGATTTTTAATGCCGCCGTGTACACAGTTATTTGGAGAGTTTGCATCAACATGCAATTTGAAAAATTTGCGTCGCCATAGGTGATAAAAATCCCCGCACTGGTGAATCCATATGGGGAAAGAAAAATCCCCATAAAGCGACCCAGGATATACAAGAAAGGATATACAAGATATACAAGCGTCATGACGATATGGTGCTGGCCGGCCCAACATGTTCATAGCATCACAAATCTGAAGAAGGCATGCGATTTTGATGATTTATTTCACTTGAACCAAATGTCCAGACTTACCCTAGTTTTAGGCCTTTCGCGTTTGCCATGAGTGTATTTTTCATATGGTGTTCAAAATGAAAGGCTAGCCAGCCCAGAACACTTTCTCTTATTTGAAATCCCTTCCGTCAAAATTAAGCTAATAAATTCCGAGATATGACGGTGTCCGACTGCCCACCGGCCGAGATATGACGGTGTCCGACTGCCACCGGCCGAAATATGACGGTGTCCGACTGCCCACCGGCCGAGATATGACGGTGTTCGACTGCCCACCGGCATGTCAATCCTGTGGAGTTCAATGCATGATAATTTGGTGAAGCCGAATGATAGCCGTCAGTTCAAAACGTTTCTTCATAAATCACCGACTGAGTGTCAGATTGTCACATCACCCCTCATATCATGTTGAAAGTAACTTTATAGGAATGCTCAATACTAGCGATCCATGCAAGATTGTCACCTTGACTAGAACTCACGCTAAGCAGTGCTTGTTGTGTGAATGCCGACAGCTGCCATCTGATTGTGCAACAGCAGGTCAACGAGATTACGCAACTGAAGGCCGATCATATGAACGCAGATGTGCACATTCCTGCTGACATTAAGTCATGCCAGGTCACGCCAGGGTCGAGGTCGTCGCGCCACAAGGTTATCATGTCGACAACAACAAATAAGCGAGCTGCAAATTTTGAACTTATTTAGAACAATGTTAGGCTATAGTTGACGTGTTACTATCCCGACTACCATATATACACCCCAGTGTGACCTCTGAAAATTCCGGGAGTAACATCTCTGAGTTTTCCTTGATTACTGAAAATCGCGGAGCAAAGGTCACGGCATCTGCTATTCTTCAATACATATATGTTCGCTGCAGTATTAGAGACGGGGGCGTGGCGCTGGTTGTCCGCCTGTCCCTCGATGTGCCGCTCTTCAGCACGACACACTCGATTCTTTGCGGCGTGGAACATTCTATTAATGATGCAATATTTCTCAACATGCTTCAATAAGGGGTCCTGGGCTTTGCGAGACACATGCAGATGAATCATGAGCGCCAAAATAGTTAATTTGGCTGCAAACTAATATCGCAGAACGCTCCACCCATGGGAGCCTGAACAACCACACAAACAACACAATATGCCACCTAAACGCTCACAGACGCGGGCAATAACCACCATACGGACCTTGTGAAGGTCTGCAGGACAAATACTGTCCGCACTCGCATTAAACATTTGTTTTCAATGAGCCCCAATATGGCAGCGTCATTGCCTAGCCGCCGAGTGGCCGTTCCCATGACTTCAGTCGTTCAGCCCATCAGGATAGATAAGTGGGGGGGATTGGCAGGCGTTCTAAAGACCAATCTCGCCCTCCGCCCACGCATGCAGTACCACGTCTCTTAGCACCACTTAGCACCACGGCTCCGGGCGAATTCGATGGCGTTTACCACACTGTAACACCACTGAGAGGCTGCGTCAGCTGCGAGTTGGTATAGCAACAGCCCCAGTTAGCGTGGTGGAAATAGGAATATTACGTTGACAAACGGACCGCTCCGGAGATTGGAGTTCACCCGTCGGGGACTTTCCTGATTTAGTGAGGATCAGACGTAGATGTCATTTTCCTTGCCAGCACTTATAATTATTTAACGATGTAAGGGCAGATGTAACCGACACTTCTATTGGGATATCATATTCGCTAAATTTCCAAATGTTTTCATGTACCCTGGACATTGAGGGCATCACCATTGTGGAACACTAGTTGCAGTTGCAGCTCAATACTTGCAGCAAGTTGTGGAAAACATACCTCAATGAAAATTGCACGTACGGCATGGCAAGCTACATGCATAAGGGCTCTGGGGGTGATTTAAGAAGATGCAAGAATTTGTGTTGCGACCACAGCAAAAACTGTGAACGTTAAAACCAGAAAACAGCAAAAACTGTAGCAGCTGTCAACAACGCTCGGTTTGCGCCGCGTCACTGGTGCACGTATGCGCACCGAACAGCCGAGTGAACAATGTACCGAACATGATCAATGATCTATGGCTTCTGAAAGTTGTCATGGATCCTAGATAACTACATGCAGCCCGCATGACCCGCTCATGCTGTGGTGTTTGCTCCGATTGTTCATGCAGAGGTCCTCCGAAACTCTCAGAAGCATGCGACCTTATAAGTAAGGATTTCGCTGTATGTTCCTGGAAATAACCACCACGAGGCATACCAAACGGGCCAGAGCGCTGCGCTGCAGTCTGCCGTATTCAGATAAAAGAGGCTCACCGGCCTAGAGATAGTGATTTCGTCATCAGAGTAAGCCTCTCACGCCATCCGCTTCGAGCGCTGCAGAACTTCCCTCTTCCCTTGTGCTCACCCTGGCTCCCGGAGGCCCTCTGCCCTGGCAGGTGCTCACCCTGGCTCCCAGGGGCCCCCTTCCCCGCTGGGTGCTCACCCTGGCTCCCAGAGGCCCTCTTTTCTGGCGGGTGCTCACCCTGGCTCTTAGAGGCCTTCTTTCCTGGCGGGTGCTCACTCTGGCTCCCAGAGGCTCTCTTTTCTAGCGGGTGCTCACCCTGGCTCCCGGAGGTCCTCTTTCCCGACCGGTGTTCACCCTGGCTCTTAGGGGCTCTCTCTCCTGGCGGGTGCTCACCCTAGGCCTTAGAGGTCTTTCTTTGGTGGGTGTTCGCGCTGGCTGTTAGAGACCCTATTCCCTGGCGGGTGCTCACCCTGGCTCCTGGAGGCCCTCTTCCCTGGCGGGTGCTCACCCTGGCTCCCACTGGCCCGTTTTCCCGAAGAGTGCTCACTCTGGCGCCCAGAAGCTCTCTTTCCTGGCAGGTGTCCACCCTGGTTGCCAGATGCGCTCTTCCCTGGCGGTGCTCACCCTGGCTCCCAGTGGTCTCCTCCACCAGGGCGGTGCGAGCAGGCGGCGAGACGGGCTCATTATCTGCCGCCCAACACCAACCGCCACTCAGATCACGGCGGTTCATCCAGCACAGGCGGCAGCGGCGGCTCCAGCCACCACGCCGCTCCCACCTCCAGTCGATAGGCTGCTGCAGCTGGAGCGGCCGGCCGCCAGTGGGCCTGGCCTTCCCGCCGCGTTCCTGACGCCGGACGCGCGCCTGCCAGAGGTTACTTGTTGTGGCCTGGGCCTGGCGGCGTGTCTCCCGCAGGGCTGGTGACGCTGACACCTGGCCTCGATTCCGAATCAGCCCACTTACAGCCGAGCTGGGAGTGCAGCTCGCCAGGCGCGACTAGACATGGTTTGCGCCTCAGGCTAACGACAGGCATCGTTTCAAGCAACAACAAACAAATGTGCGGCGGTGAAAGAAAACGATAGAAAAGCAGGGTCCCTGCGGTTCGCCATTAACTAGCCCGTCCTTGGTGGTGCTCCCGGAGAGTCCATATGTCACGCCGGCCCCAGTCAGGGCCGCTGGTGGCGTGCTCTAGGCATGAGCGGTCTGTCATCACCGCATGGGGACGCCGGCACCGCATCGCTCGCGCCGAACGTGACAGACGGGAGCTCACGCTCGCCATCCTAGGTGTAGGTGAAGTGGGGAGAAGCATTGGCCTCTGGCCAGTTTCATTTACTGAGACTTGAGTATCGACCATGTAAATTTTGCTTTTCGGGAGAGGGCACGCACCCGGCACTGTCTTTGGCAGGCACCTTTGGTATGACATGATCAAGGACATCCTCATTAGTAACACTCGTAATAATGTGGTGTTGACACGTGACACGTAATTGAGTCATGTGAGACAAAGCGCACTTCTAACAGCGCGGGTTTAATTTCTCGAAATTGTGCGCTAGATTGGCCGTCAGGTTCATGAACTAGGTGTATGAGCACTCCTGGGCGCTTCCGCGTCAGTGGCTGACGCACGAATATTCAGGTAGGGAGGAAGAAAGTATATCCTGTTCATTAAGTATTAAGCGCTTTTGATCTACTATTTCTAAGTTGCAAGTACATTGCCTAAAATGTTAGCAGCACTCGGCAATAGGATCAGGAGTGTATTTTACAATTCATTATTTGAGGAGGGAATGGGTCTAATGCGGTGAGAATCCCGTTTGTTGTATTTTGTGGTACGTTTCCGCATGTTTCCGCATTTTAGCGCAGCAATGCCGGCGTACAAAAGCGAACTGTGAACTCAGGTATACGGAGCGGTGCATGTCTGGTCTAGAAGGGTTAGCTATTTCATTTTGATTTTGATTACATTGGGCGGTTTAGATGCAGCCACAAAAATCACAGGAAAGTCAAATCAACCTTTCCTCGAACGAAGATAGCGTTGAAAAGCCGTTCATCACCCTTCAAGAGATTCCAGGTTAACATAGATGAGACAGTAGTATAAGTCTTATTCCTCGGGGAAAAAACAGGAAAATGGAGATATAGTTAGCATGACATTTCGGCAGCATGCCTTTCTCGAGGTTATAGAAAAAGCAAAATTCACTACTGCTGTTCAAAATTTCTGCTAAGAAAATTATTCTGCTATTGTTGAAATATCAAGCTAACTTTATCTCTACTTTTCTGTTTTTTCCGAGGAATAAGGCTAATACTACTGTCTCAACTATGCGACTAATGTTCTCCGCTAATGCACTGGACAACTTACGTGATCCCATGTTAAGTTAACAAGCGCTGCGACTTGGAGCCGCATCTCGGCTCTTCCCACTAATCTACTCCGGAACGTGAGGGCAAATGGCGCGTCAGGGTGACGAAACGTGCTGCAGCTGGAGATCAGGTCCTAATAAATGCCTTGTTTCTGCTGAGACGCGCAATTTACGTCCAATTCACGCGAGCTCTCTAGAGCTGCCGCGCACTGCAGTCAGCTTAATGCGATGGCTTGACTGTTGGAATCTCACCTTGCTGCTTACATCAGCTGACGTCACGCTTCATTTGGGGTAAATAGCGCACTGCTGTTTTGCGCCGCAAGTCGGATACTTGGCACGGCTCCTGTTCGGATAGAGACGCACCCCAAAACACGGCCATGGGACGCTTGCAGAAGCTTTGCTCGTGTCCAGCAGAGCGGTTCAGGGCTGCCTGGCAGGGCACACAGCTCCAGTACATCACCGGAGGGCCGTTCTCAGCGCGGGCCGGACGCGCTGGCCGGTGCTCTGGCCGACACCGCCCGGGCGTCGCGGGGCCGCATCGCCCGGTATCATATTACCTGCCCCCTCCCTCTCCCCTGAGGTCAATCAGCATGCGGGGCCGATCAGGCCGTAAATAACATCGGAGGAAGAATTGAGCCCGGCTGTCGGACCGTGATGAACGCCTGCACCAACTGGCTCCATGGCAAAATGTTGATGATCTGGCGCATTTTAACAGAAAAAAGGGATCTCGTTCGGAAACGCGCGCGAATTTCGCATGACCGCCCGGGTATTCACCAACGCGTGACTGCCACTCAAGCCTTGGCTCAACTACTTCATCATGGCGTTTGCGGCATTTAGTGTGAGATTCGTGAAAATCAGGGCACAATCGTGGTCGAATAAAACGCGACAAAGGCGCCACTGTCCGTACCGAGCGCGGGCCTTCAGAATATCTTAGGCCGCAGCGGTTAGGTCACAGCGCTGGCCTAACGAAGCCAGGCCAGCGTTCGCCGAGGTTGGCCACGCTGGGCGACATGAAGGCGGGGGTCTCGCACGATCGATTGGCAAGTAGTGGTATTTTAGTCAATACCTTTTCAACATAGGACAATGTTTGTTCGGCGTAATCATTAGCTCTTACACCAACCCACGTGATCATAGTTTACATGTGACTACATGCGTATGACTGGCGTTGATTTACGCCGGACCTGCTGGGGTACTAAAAGTGTAGAGGTTATGCTGCTCATCTGGAAAACCAGAGGTACGGAGTTTTTCCCCGCGCTGCTCGCTCTTCCCGCCAAGGTGGAAGGCTAGACGACACTTTACGCCAAGCGCATCGGTAAAGCCCCAATGACAACGGCTATTTGATGCGATTTACGGGGCGACGTCGTCACATGGTTATAAGATAGTCAATCACTACACTCGGGGCACTCGAACGGAGTTTTTTTTATATCTGTGGAAGTACACGGACGGGTCCGTGACGGTGTCCCACCGCGCTCGTTGTGTACAGGTCTAGCCCATTGCCACTTGGTGGTGAGCTGCGGACGCGCCGCGCCGGTACCCGCCGTCCTATCACCTTCCGCATCTGCAACGTTGGTGCCTTGTTCCCATTCGTCAAGCACCCCTCCGTCACCGGCGTGAGACGTGTCCCCCTGCCCCGCCCCTGCTGACCTGTCGCTGACCCCTGGACCCCGCGCCTGCCGCAGGGAGCAGGGAGATGCTCGTGTACTTCCACTGGCCTATCCTGCTGCTGATGTCGGCCAACGTGGGCTTCTTCGTCGTCACAGCCTGGAACCTGCGCCGCGGCGAGAGCGACGCTGCGGCTGTGCGCAAGCGGAAGAACATCGCAGAAAGGTAGCCGGCTGGGCACGCCCGAGCATGCCGGGTGCTGGGTGCTGGGGCCTGCGCAGCAATGATGAAACGCAGGACTCACGTGCACATGATCCAAATGTTTTGACAGCGTAAGCAGCGGGGAAAAACGTGTAACTTGAGACCAGAACGGAATTAGAATCCCTCGTGCTTGGTAAACCGGCGCCTTGTGCGTTGCGTTTTCGTGAAAAATGGACTTACCACTCTCACAGACGGCTGGAAGCGAACGATGAGAAGAAACACTACCATATGGTTTAAACCGAAAACCGTGACCAGAACTACCTAAAGCAAAGCACATACTCACACCGCCGTTGTGGGCATCAAGCAGCATATTTAGTTTGGGCGCTACAGCCCGTGCGATCAATATCACAAACCCACACAATCGCATGACGGCTCACGTGCGTGCGTGCGGCGGCGGCTCCGGCTGCCGGCATCGAGACCGGCCGCAATTCAATACAACACGCAAGCGAATGGTTTTCACATTTCCGGGACCCAATGAACATCCATGAAAGGTCAAAATGTCGTGTCTGGTCGTCGGATTTTGGTATAGGAAACTGAGCGGTACCAAGATGAGCTCGCCCGTTATGAGTCACCCAATGCGTTTGTGTCACAGAGGAGTGCGTGCCTTCATAGCAGTCATGGGCATGATAAAGCGCGTCGACCTTGACCGCCCCGGCTTGTCGTGTCCTGGACACAGCAAACTCGACCGGTGGGGACGCGTGTCTACACGTGCGGCTGCCTGCTCTGATTGTGGCCGTACGAGGACAAAACAGACCCATCAATAGGATCCAAACGCTCTGAGGACTTAATGTGTCATATTTCACACGCGAGACACCGCCACCGGCTCAACAGCAAGCGAAAGAACACAAGTCATTTGCGCACGTGCCACGCGTCACTCCATGCTGCTATCCCCGCCAGACTGTATCTCCCTATACACTCTTATTAACACTGAGCACTGCGCCGAGTTTGCAGATACTCGTTACACTAAGCGTGTCAAGTCTAATGAGCGGGGCACCATCCGTCAACGATAGTGGCATTAAGTTATCACATCGGCCTGTTTACATTCGATGCCACTGGACGTCTCCGGCGGCACCCTCTGACGTGCCCAGTTTGACGGCCGCAGCTCGACGCCTTGACGACACAGAGGTGACATGGCCAAAAGAGATGTACTCGTCGGACGGCACCTGTCGCCGCTCGCTGACAAGGTCTCTGAGGGTCAGAGGTCACGGCGTTGATCCTATTCCTCCCGACGGGAAGACCTCTGCCACTGCCCGTTTGATATGCACTGGTGGCAGTTCAATTTCGGAGACCCTCAGGGAGCGGCGCGGGACGCGATCCATCGGTGCCGGCCGCCCCGCCCCCCTCCCCAGCTTCCCTTAGTCTGTTCGCCGAGCCGTGGCAAACGACTGGTGAAGGTTTGGTAACGATCGATTCTGCAGGCCAGATTGACATGTGAAATGGTTGGACAGGTATGGTAACGGTATGTTGGGTTGGACAGGCAGGCAAATATAATCGCTAAAAGTGTTGCGGTATTTAGCCGAGACGCCATTCCAAGATCTCAATGTACTAAGTGCGTTCAAAGAGCACAGCTCCCTTTGGTTTTAAGCAATGAACCGCATATAGGTTGTTTTTATAAGGATGGAAGCCTCATATACAAAAATGCGCGGTAGGTATATTTCACCTCCGATTGCGACAACACATTTTGTATGCCTTCTTTGTCAAAAAGTGACCAAAAATGCCAGATATGATGAGAATTGAGACATTTTACCAAACAATGTACCCTTTGCAGATGCAATTTCCTGTGCTCAGTCAGGCACACAACGAGGGGCTGGCATAAAAGCGTGTTGGCTATATATTTCAGTACTGTGGTGGGTGCGGTTGTAATGGCTTTGCTCATAAGCCCGGTTACATTGGAAGAGCAGAAGCGCCACTCATCTTGGTCAGCGGTAGATAACAAATGAAAGGCGTGGGGGTCAGTTTGATCGCCGCTAGACGTGCCCTGTGAAAGCACTTTGTGCTGGTGCGTCCATTTTATCTTACATAAAACCATACGTGATGTTCCTTACTATGGTCCCTGCGTCTGCCCCCGTCGCATTTACTTAGATGCACCCTGCAGCATGTTGTGGCAAGTGAACAGGATATCATTACACAGACACGAAGTGCAGTCAGAGGGCTGTTTTGATGTGCTACAAGCGAAGCCCGGGATGCAGTTCCCTATTCAGTCCGAGGAGGCTTCAGTCCACGCCTACCGCACCCCCATATTTGAGAGGAGAGCGAACCAACTTCGTGGAGAAATCCGCTTCTTGACACATTTTCGGGTAGGTTTCGTCATGTTGCACGGCATCGCCCCCCCCCCCCCCCCCGAAGCTCATTTTGAGGTGATACCAGACGGCATTGTTATCGTCACGTAGATTGTACAAGAACACCATCTAACGGAGCACGCCGTCTTCGAAAACCTGTACGAATATGACTTCTAACATGAGTTGGAGTATCCTTATCCCACAAGTGTAGCGAGAACGGGTCCACTGTTATTCAGTATCAGTACACTAAAGCTGCCGCTGACGCTGCTAACATATTGTTTGGCTTTGGTTTTGACAAGTTGCCGGTAATTTTGAATGATGAAATCGATGAAGCTCGATTGGTTGACAGCCATATTGACTGACAAAAGAATTGAGATAAACACCAACGTTTTGATTGGGTATTGGTCACATTAAACTACAATCTGATGCAATCAACCACGGCTGATGATGACAGCCACTCTGGCTACACTCAATAGTGCAATCAGCTTCAGGGCATAACTGGTTTTACAGTCCCGCCTGCTCTGGTCGCTGGTATTTGGCAACAGTGCTTAAAACCGCCCTCAAAGGGATTATGGTTTGCAATGAGTAACGTGTAACAGCTCACACGCATCGATCCACACTGGCTCTGGCACGATCGCCCGTTTTCTGCTTCGTCAGCATCGGTACGCCTCGCGGTGCCGCGACACTTCCGTCGTCGAGATCTGAACATGTTTCCGGACCGTGTTCTCCCGGTTTTCGCCCTTTGAAGATTATACCCCTGTCCATCAGGGAGTCAAAATGGTGGTGTTGCTGCAACATTGCACATGTGCACGACATGATCTTGCCGAACTTACGCTGAAATTTCTGAGAAATGTTTTATCACGTTTTTTTCAGAATTGCGCCACCTGTTGAGAAACTTCATGGCGGTGCAGCCAGTTCACAGTGAAATATAACTTTGCCAGAGCGCGGCTGGCGAGGTCAGGCTAGTGTGGGCCTCTGAGACCACAAATTTTTAGACTGGGTGATGTTGATACTCACTGGGTCTCTGGCTTTTCCCGTACCAACCGTAAAAATTGCCATCAGATATGTTCCACGCAAACATGTGCAGTATGTTGAACGTTAAAGCCTGGCCACGCCACTGTTGTGACATCATACTCGAAGCCCAATGATTAACTCCCGGTAGGTGGTGAAACAAGAAATAACAGCTTACTAGCAGACAACAATATGTAAGAGACAAATAAAATTAACCTTGTCGGGAAGAAAATTAATACAGGAAGTCGTTTTTAACGCAGCAACCCCTAGTAAAGTGTTAGCGACCCTTGCTGATTGTCGTGCACATTAGACCCATTTGCAGTGCTTCATCACACTCGAATGGTGCGATCAAAGTCGATATTTCCGACCGAATAGCTTTCCAATAACTGTGCAGAGACATCTGATCTACCTGGGCCGCTGCTGAGTTTCGATGGATTCACCAAAAGACGAAATCGGCTCATTCTATCTGTTAACGATATTAAGATGAGCAGCGTTCTGCGCCGGCCTCGTGACTCACTTCTAAGTGACGTCACAGTCGATGAACCTCGTCGGGATGATATTCACTATTAAGAACAGGCGCCTAAGAGCAAGTGTGGGGGCCGTTGTGACTCCAGAGAGCACGTGGAAGGCCTCGCCAAGGCAGAATTCTGATAAGCGGCTGCATAGTTCCCCCCCCCCCCCCCCCACGTAACAGCGCAAGGTGTTCATACAACGGCCCGCCGGATATGACTGTGCCATTTAAAAGCCATTTTTCAGCTGCTACGTCTGTTGTATGGGTCTGGAGGAGGAACGTTCAATTTGTTCTGGTGACACAGCCACTGAGCTATTTTGCCAGTCGCTGATGAGTTTCACGAGAGCGAGGGGAAACAGACCGGTGCAGAAATTCACACACACAAAGACAGGCACCCGCCCACGTGAACTTTTCTTCGTGTCGGCAGCGTTATGTTTCCCACGGATGAAGAATTGGTCGTCGCAGAAATTTTGCTCGCTTAAGTAAAGACATTTTGCTCTGCAGCCTCTTCAGCGGGAGGTATTGCCTGGCAGCAGTGCGCAGTACACAGCACGTGCGGTGTTGCGGTGTCCCCGATGACCCCTCCCTTCCTGTCATCCGGAGGTATCTGGAGGGTACCCCCCTCCACAGACCACTCCTCAAGAGACAGGCCACATGTTCCCGGACCGTGTTCCTCCGTGTGGAGCTGGTCGGGCCGACCTGCCGCTCTCTTTCGCGGCGACCGTCGCAGCAGGCTGCTGCTACCGCTGCTTATGGCCGCGGGCCGGGACCGGGCGGATGCACGCAGAGCTGTGCAACCGAGGAGACGCTGGGCTCCAGGCCGGCGCCAGGCTGGAGTCTGCGGTGCGATCGTTATGAGTCGCATTTGTGTACATAAACTGGGCGGAGAGCGTACCGTGCAACCAAGCCACGCGAACTTAGTGCTGCGGTGGCGAGTACCCGAGCTGCCTTTAATGCTCTGGAAGACCAACTTTGCTCAAAGCAATAATGAAGGGGACGCATTCGTGATAACATCCTGGTGAAGTTTGGGCTAGGATTTCACACAGCTATACCTTTGATCCATTTTTAATGCAAGTTCAATCAATGTTCATTGCCGCGAAACTGAAGGGATTTCAATATTCTTAACTTTCCACAAGCCGTTTGGGAAAGACTCTCGGTCTCATACCCAGCTTGCGGTAATGCTGGCTGATTTCCGAGAAATTGACTTTTCGCTTGAATCCACCTAAATAACCCTGCACAAGTAGACCACTAATATTCTGGCCATTTTTCGTGGATTCAGATATGAAAAATCGCTTTCAAATAATTCAAGTGTCAAGCACGGATTTAGCCCACATCTGTCCTCTTTCCTTCTCTTGGAGAACAGAGCAGAGCGACAGGCGGATAAGCCGACTGTCTGGCTACCAAGCAAAGTCCGGGTTATCCTCCTGATACTGTCTGGCTACCAGGCAAAGTCCGGGTTATCCTCCTGATACTGTCTGGCTACCAAGCAAAGTCCGGGTATCCTCCTGATACTGTCTGGCTACCAAGCAAAGTCCGGTTATCCTCCTGATACCGTCTGGCTACCAGGCAAAGTCCGGGTTATCCTCCTGATACTGTCTGGCTACCAGGCAAAGTCCGGGTTATCCTCCTGATACTGTCTGGCTACCAAGCAAAGTCCGGGTTATCCTCCTGATACTGTCTGGCTACCAGGCAAAGTCCGGGTTATCCTCCTGATACTGTCTGGCTACCAGGCAAAGTCCGGTTCTTTTTTTTTTTTTCCCGGTATCCTCCTGATACTGTCTGGCTACCAAGCAAAGTCCGGGTTATCCTCCTGATACTGTCTGGCTACCAGGCAAAGTCCGGGTTATCCTCCTGATACTGTCTGGCTACCAAGCAAAGTCCGAGTTATCCTCCTGATACTGTCTGGCTACCAGGCAAAGTCCGGGTTATCCTCCTGATACTGTTCGTACCATAGCACAGGGGCTCATCCAGGATTTTCTGAAAACAGGAGGGGAACAGAGCTCACCAAGACAATCACGCTGACTTCTGTGAAGGTACGAAGATTGCTGACGGCAGGGAGCGAGCGAACCTATTAAACCGTGCCTTGGATGCGCAGTTCGCAAAACCACTGTGCTGACGCTGCTTTCCCGTTGTTCCAGCGGATCACGTAATCAAACAATAATCCCGGACTGCGCCTCAGTGTGACGTCAGTTGTTAGGTGGTTAGGTTGCGAGATATCCTGTGAACGAGGCTTGTAGCGAGGCACGCGTAAGTGCTAGGATCATACGTGAATGCTGTGCTGGGCTCGCTTTGCCGTTGGCAAACCTGTGCATTCTGTATTTCATGCATGAGACGGCTTGAGACGATGACAGAAGGCTTACATGATTCTTATTTGCAAATAAATTCGCGCTTGAAGGATCAAGAGTTGGCGATGTGCTTTTCCGGCTCCTTTTGGTGGTAAAGTTCTGGAAATGGATGCGTTTTCACTTTCTCTGGCTTGCGTGAACTCCATCATGTCCAGTGTGGAGAGTGGCTTTGTGGCTACCATCCTGTTAACATTTTTAACCTCAGTTTTGATTTAAGAATGCCCAGTTTTTTAAACTGATGTAATGCACACTGACTGTAACGGGATTTTTTGGAGTGTTCATCGCACCCTTGCCATCTAAAAGCTGCAAAATTCGTCATACCACTCATGGTATGCTTCACGTTGATTCACATCGTATCTCCGTGATGAACAGAAGCGAGTGTTTCGCAATAGAAAGGGGCTCGGCTGCCTTTGGCACTCTTGGAGGTATTCCGCTGTATCCGTCCTTTTTGACATTTATTAACGATCCGATAAATTATTACACATGACTCTCAAAAGGAAACGGATGCAAAGGATTCAAGATGCTGCGGGCCCAGCCTTAGAGATAACCGACATCATCTGCGATCTAGGCGTCACTTTAAGTGAGAAAGCACGTTCAGGCTGTCAGCCTAAGACCACGAAGAAGAGGGCAGGCTCTACTGAAACGGACAGGCTCACTGAAAAGCTGGCACATGTAGATGCTTTAGCAAAGTATATGTGCTTGCATATCACCATAGGCAGGTACTTATGCTCTGTTCTGAAATATTGTGGGGTCATTCGTGGATGGCCGCAGTGCATGCAGCCAACATTGAGAGAGAGCATTTTCCATTTCATTTTTGGCTTTATTCGCGAGCTATTCGGTACACCAATTCTGCGTCGGTCATTTTTCAACCTTGTGAAGTATTTGAAGTCAAAGGTCTCAAAGGCATACAGGGTTCAGCAGGACATACTAATGATGTGCAACACTTCTAACAGCGGAACAGGCTCAGCGTTTTTAGAGGCCCGATTTTCATTTACCAGCACTGTCAGCGCAAGTCTTCACTCAACGTCATTGCACAGCCATAGGTGTCACTTCTTAAAATCGACTGGACGCTTGGCCGATAAGGTCGACCTGATTCTCCAAAAACTGATTTTCTCCACATTGGCGCCATTTTAAAATGTGTCCCTGTTATATAAAAGCATAAACTTGTGTTCTGATATATCGTCGTTTCTTAAACTATTTTCTCGCAGGGCAGTGACTCCCTTCCAAGACGATGTAAAGTCGCCTTTTTGGCATGTAAAATGCATATAATTGGGTGTGATTCGCAGAAAAAAACAGCATTTGAGCAATTCGAGTTTTCGTGATCAACGAAAATAGGCGTAGTTAATCGCTCATCAAAGGTGGCCTGATGCACAAAAGGGCGGTTTTATGTCGAATGCAGTGGCTTGAAGCGTACGGACAAGGGCCTATGAAACTTTTGTGAGTACACTGCCGTGATACACCTATAAATGAATGCACAACTCAACTGGCATGACCTTATCAGCAGGCATGTCGATGACTGAAAGGATGCAGTAGATACGTACTAGTGACTGAATGAGCGTCCAGAATGGCCGTCTTAAGAAACAGCGTGACCAACGCTTTGACGCATGTTGGAAACTGAAATAAGCAGGAAAAGCCTTGAGTTTTGGTGTTTCGGATTGGTGACTTGGTGGTGCTCATGTAGAAAATAATGAACCTTCAGTGTGCCTGGATGTACCTTAACTAAAGTAAAACAATACCATCCCAATATTTATTTCACTCTGGATCACATCGCGCAAAATATGTTGATCCCATTCCTCGTCACCTTTTTTGTGGTGCAGCCAGGTGGAAGGTACATCTCCGAGCAATACTATAAATCGTCCCATCCCGCAAGGACTCGATCCCGTCGCGGTAGTTCAGGTGATTAGAGTGCCTGCCTTCCGATTCACGGACCTATGGGGTGAGTTCGAGCCACTTCAGGCGTCCGCTATATTTATCCCCGACATGGACAGCCTGCGGTCGGTGACAGCGGCCGCGCTGACGTACAGGTGACATCAGAAGCCAGGACGGACTGTGACGAACATTGCGGCGTGACGCTTTCGCTGCAAAGTTCAGCTGTTGACCCCGAATCTTTGATGATTACCGGTGTCGCAGATCGTGTTTTGCCATTCAGTTCGCGGTCGAATGCCACAGTCCCGGCTGTACAATAAATATATTTGCCACTGTTGAGGGAGACAAGGGTACTGGGTCGCTCTACACTTTTAAAAGGCGTGCTGTACATTCCAGTCAGTTTCTCTTTATCCAGTTCCTGGTGTTATTATGTAAACAGCTTGTTAAGCATTTGCAGCTTGATCTAACATATGGATGAATTGGCGTGACAAAAACTTAAGGCATCTACCGGTAACTTCTTGATGCAAGACACAAATGATGCTAATAGTGATTTGTCTAGATACCTAATGTACCAATCGATAAAATGATATGTTTGCATTTAATCGGCCCAGTATTTCCCTTTCCTCATATGCACTGATGAGTTCAGAGTAGCAATGAGGGGCTCAGAAGAGCAATGGGGGGGGGGGGAGGGGTCAGCGTTCGGGCCTCAGTCCTTCTCCCCCAGGTACATAAAGTGACGCCTCTATGTACGTGCTTTGTATGTTACAGTAAATACTGTTCGAGACCAGTGGTTTGTTAGACTGCCGCAAGCGATAAACGCGTTTCCTTAAAATCGTGTCTGCGCAAATATTTTTAATGATTTCTTTTACATATTTAAAGGCATGTGGTCACGTACACGGTGACGGTGAAAAGGCGCGTAACTCATGTGGGGTATTTATGGAATTTAACGTTGTCTGGATTTTTTGTGGATAGATCAGACACGTGCATTTATATGCTCACCATATGTATGTTGTATACATATATATATATATATATATATATATATATATATATATATATAGCATCCCTTTATCCGAAGGCTACAGATGCCGTGACGTATGGAGAAGGCGACAGCGGGTATCTTTTAGCAATAGAACAAGGGTGATTAGAGCTTTGATAAGGAGATCTGTTAAAAACTGTTCCGCTTTTTAAATTGCCACACGCATAGTTTGTTAGACTAAAACCGGTTTTGACAAGGATGGTTTTACAATGCAAACTGTCACCTTCAGCCCACCACCTATCATAAGGAACAACAAGCGACCTTTAACAGAACAACAAGCGACCTTAGCGACCTTTTAAAATGTATATGACGACACAAATCCATATTTAAGTGCACTAATATAGTTTACCAGCTCTCCAAAACCTGAAACGATGAGTTTAGGTTTCGTCGGATGGGCTACATTGGCGTTAAAACTACTTCCCTTTCTAAGCGACTGGATCACAATGTATCTCAGGCACAGTGCCCCCTAACAACACATGATCCAGTGCCACCAAACAACATTGACAGGCAAGGTTGGCACCGATGACGCATCAATCATCAAAACACAACACAACAAACACTTCTTGCGATATAAAAAGCCGAACATACCCGCCAACGTGCCCAGCACCCAACCAACAACTTTATTCTTGCATTACATGATGAATTTGAGTATAGCTGGTAATGGGCGTCCTCTACGGTGGGAGTGTTTTTTTTGCGTCCACATATGTATTGAAGCCTGTGTAACTGTATGTCTTAAGCGGAGGCGAACCAAACTTAGTTTATGAGACATACTATTGTTCTCTTCGGTTAAATCATCGAATTTGTATGAAGTGTTCCTTTGGTCGTGTACGATGACATGTGTTTTGGAATGGTTCTAGGATTAAACCGAAACGTAACGTTCGAATGACGTGTGACCGATATTCAGCCTAGTTTATGCCAATTTTGGTGACTCGATCTTCGAACTTCAACCCGACATGAAAAGTTCATCAGGCATGTCAAACGACCTAACAGAAAGCTTGCCCATAGCTTCACAGTTTTCAATGTAGTATGCCTAAATATGTATATATATATATATATATATATATATATATATATATATATATATATATATATGCAACCATTATCAAGATATAGTATCCGTAACACCAGCTTCGTACCCGCACTTAGAGGAGAGTTCTGATTTTGCACAAATATTGCCCAAAGATTAATCCCACCAAGTTATTCACAAGAGTGAAGCTTGTTTTGCCTAAACGGGCACCTTCCAACTTGAAAATCGCGGTGAACTGAAGTATTTGTATATATCACCATATATATCACCCAGTCATAACTCATGTACTCATGTCACTCAGCCATATCATCACCATATCACCCAGTCATAACTCGACGCTATCCACACCCGTTGAACATGTTATATCCTGCTGTTTCCTGGCCGCTTCCAGAGTCTGCCCCTCCCCGCGACCCACTACCTTATGTGGCTAGACGCCGTTGTCTATCGCCGGTCTCCGGCCCTGACGCTGAGAACGTCGCTAGTCCATGCTCAAGACGGGCGCAGCACCGGTGCATCAGCTCCGCTGCACCGAACCCATCAATCCGAAATCCATCCCGCACCGCGGACAGGAAGCCTCCAGGGTCAAACGCTGGCTGCGCATGCAAACACGTGCATGCTTGAGCTGCAGCCAGCAGCGTACATCCGACTGGCACGCTCTGCTTTGAGCCTGCCGCCGTCCCGTCTGGTCTGGAGCGCTGCTGTCTGTCCTCAGTTTCGAGCCGGAGTGAGCCGTCCCCCGGGCGGGCGCCGCCGAGGCGACAGGACCCCTCTGGAGCTGCGGACGCGGACTGGCCGCCCTGAGGTTCGCCCGCAGTGGGAGACCTCAGCGGGTTGCGGTGACGCACTAACGCGGCGATCGACCACTCAGCTGTTCGAGTGTGAATCAAAGCGGCTGGGAGGTCACCGTGGTGATGGGATGTCATTCAAGTTCAAGGCCACGCCAGGCCAAGCCGTCCTGTGTGAAGTGATGTCAGTAGACATTTCTTAGTGCATCGATTCCATTGTCACGCGTGACCCCTTTATATGCAGGGCCATGTTAAATGCTGAGGCCATGGCCATGATAGGTGATGGGCGGCCTAAGGTATCCTCGTGTTACGCCTCACAGTTATATGGCGGTGTACCTTGGCCCAAGCCTCTGTGGGCTTATGATATGCTGCGATAAAAAAGAAAACTGACTCGACTGGGCATCGTGAAATACAAGTCACAACGCCCCTATTAAAGCAAATGTAGACCAGACACCGCGCAGCCAGTTTATAAGAACTTTGGGACTGTTCTTGCGTTCGAGTGTGGAATCGGTAGGAGTCCTTGCGTACGCTGCTGCAAAGTGATGAAGCTAGTGAGAGCTAAATAAGTTTCCTTGACGTGTTGTGCGCCGGTAACTATCAGCTTCGCTTCTACCGCCAACCAAAGTTGGAGGCCGTTCACAGCACAGCCTTTCTGAAAGCCGCACGGCAGTCAGGGCGGCAGCGGTGTGACGGGCTGGCAGAGCTTCCTTCACCAGCTTTGTGTCGCGGCGGCCAGGCGCGTCACTCGCCACCTGACGCCATCACCCGGCCGGACACTGACCTTTGACCCGGAAACGGCCCAACACTTCCGGCGGCGAGCTGCTGCGCTTTAGCGCGCTGGGAGGGGGACTAATGATACACGAGCCGGGAAAGCCCGGACAGCAGTGGCGCCTCGCAGGCCGGACAGCGCCTCCGGGCAGAGGAGACTGTGCTGACGGAGGCGGCCGGTGACCCGGTGTCGGTAGTGGTCGGCGTCGTGAGCCGCCTGCCCTCTGTAGCTGAAGAAAACCTGGCCAGCTGACGACCCTGTCAGCGGACGCGTGAGGTGTACTCAGGTGCTAACGTTGGCCAAACACTCGGCTGCTCAGAAGGACGTGTGGGAACGGGGGAAGAGAGAGAAAAAAAAACAGGTGGACACTGTTGAAATTTTATACTACGTCTGGTGATATGCTACGCGGCGCATCCAGACTTTTCGTATTTGTTTGACCTCTGCATGTTACGAGCTATTTTTCTAGTTCAGCCATCTGCAAGGTGAGGCCATTCAACAGGCAGTCGAGGACTTCAGTCACCTGTCACCCATGGGGCCCTTCCTACACCCATCCTGTGCTCACTCCTGACCAGTCCAACCCAATTACCCATTCGTTTCCCACTCTTTTTTCCTTTCGCGGGGCTTCGTTGCTGAATCATCCAACAATGTCAGAAAATTTTACATTTAGATTTGCTATTTTTCTTTTATGACTACATTTCCAAGAAACGCAAGGAATTGTGATTAAAGGCACCGTCGGTGCCATTTTTCGGCACTACTGGAAGTATCTACATTTCCACAACACTTCTGGATTCCTTACCACGCCCGTAACCACGCGCGTGTTTTTCTCCAGCTCTCTACTCAGCCCAACCCAGCACCGGTTCCGTACGAGCATCCTCGTGTTTATGCCGCCCATGAGTGCCTCCATCCAGCAGCCCGGCCGGCTGACCGCCGGGGGGTTTATTAAGCATCAGCTGACGAGCGCTGAAGACGCAACCATAACAGATGACCTGACTAGTTGCATCAGCAGCGGTCGCGGCCGGCCAGCCTGCTGAGCGCTGGCCTGCATACTGAGCCAGGGATCCGGCTTGCTGCCAGTGCGAGGGCTGAAGCACGCCGGTGCGCGCCGGACCAGTGAAAATCACCAGCGACTGCCAGACCAAATGCTCGTGCCCAGTCACTAGTCCTCAAATGCTTAATGCTACTAACAGTGCTGATTTTAGATGTGTATGCAATGAGAACGCACAGGGTTTTCGCAAGGTGGGGACTGCGATACTGAGAGGGGTCATTCGGGGGGCCGCACGGGGCCTGGTGTGAAATGTTAGTTGCAGGCTCCCCCGGCATCTTCAGCAGACAACTCGCACACAATGTCCGTGACTAGTATGTAGCATTTAACAAAGAGTGAAACAGTGAGTCAAAAATAACGGAAAGTGATATGGATAGAGCATACCAACAATGCATACACAAACAGCATCAAAGGACCCATTTGCGCAAAGGATGACATTGTAGCGCGCTTGACACTTGTCTGATCCAGCAGTCTCACACCCACCAGCAGCTCCTTCCGTAAGCAGGTCGCTCGGTCGGCGAGGGACCGCCGTCCTGCCGCCCTGCACATGACACCGCCGGCGGGCCCCGGTCTTGCCCCATGCTGGTGGGACGGTCACAGGTCGGCGAGGGACCGCCGTCCTGCCGCCCTGCACATGGCCCCGCCGGTGGGCTCCGGTCTTGCCCCATGCTGGTGGGACAGTCACAGGTCGGCGAGAGACCGCCGTCCTGCCGCCCTGCACATGGCCCCGCCAGTGGGCTCCGGTCTTGCCCCATGCTGGTGGGACAGTCACAGGTCGGCGAGGGACCGCCGTCCTGCCGCCCTGCACATGGCCCCGCCGGCGGGCTCCGGTCTTGCCCATGCTGGTGGGACAGTCACAGGTCGGCGCGTCGGCGTATGTTTGAAGTAAACAGGCCAGATCCGATACAAAGGTCTCTGATGTCATGTTTTGGTGGCTGTGGTGGGCAGCACGATAGTATGCACACTCCGCGTGTTACTATCTGATGCCTTTTCCGATGTCCGGGCCTCGCATCTGCAGGAGGCATGGGACTATGAAGTTGCCTTGTCCAATGGGCACGGGACGGTGTGACTGCCTCGTCCAGTGGGCACGGGACTGAGTGACTGCCTCGTCCAGTGGGCACGGGACGGTGTGACTGCCTCGTCCAATGGGCACGGGACGGTGTGACTGCCTCGTCCAGTGGGCACGGGACGGTGTGACTGCCTCGTCCAATGGGCACGGGACGGTGTGACTGCCTCGTCCAGTGGGCACGGGACGGTGTGACTGCCTCGTCCAGTGGGCACGGGGCTGAGTGACTGCCTCGTCCAGTGGGCACGGGACGGTGTGACTGCCTCGTCCAGTGGGCACGGGACTGAGTGACTGGCTCGTCCAGTGGGCACGGGACGGTGTGACTGCCTCGTCCAGTGGGCACGGGGCTGAGCGACTCCACCGTCAAATGGCACGGAACTGTGTGGCTGCCTCGTTCAGTGGGCACGGGACTGTGTGGCTGCCTCGTCCAATGGGAGTCATGGACACTGGACTGTGTGGCTGCCTCGTCCAGTGGGCACGGGACTGTGTGATTCCCTTGTCCAATTGGTACGGCACTATGTGACTCCATCGTCAAATGACACGGGACTGTGTGCCTGCCTCGTCCAATGGGAGTCATGAACGCGGGAATGTGAGGTCCCCTCGTTTTACGTGCAGCTCCTGTAGTTGTAGGTTGACGTGTTGGATGCTGGTGTGCTGATGTGCTGGGATGGTATCAAGGGCATGCAGTTTTGTTTCTGCGCATCATCCTTCATCATGCGATGAAGTTTCGTGTACGAAAAACCCTCTTAGTGGCATAGCTCGAACAGATTAACGCCAATCTAAATAAACGATCGTTGGAATATGAATTATCATCGCCCACCGACAGAAACTGGCAGTCATTCTAGACAGCAGCTTGGCGAGTGGTCGTCTCGGAAGATGCATCCTCGGAACACAACCAGGGTCGGTGTCTTGGCGATGACCAAATCTAATCCGACCTCGTCAGTTTTCACGGAGAAGCACGATGTTAGCGTCACGACGTCTGAGACATCGTACCATACTTTCTTCCAGTCATGAAAAGTTCGACAATCGCGCTCTAAATTTTCGCTAGCAGTGACAACCTCGGTGCCGTTCTTTTCAGACTCAAGATATACGTGAACTTGTTCGTCGTCATGGGACTTTCGTGGATCACCGAGGCCCTGTCCAAGCACGTCGGTCCCGCCTACATCTGGTAAGCCGCCGAAGAACTATCAATGGTCTTGGCCAAGCAAGCCGGCAATATATGACCAGTTAAATCTAGCTCGTGTTTGCGAGTTCACTTTTGCTATCGTCGGGCCATATCCCAATAAATGTGTCATCAATCACCTAAGTCCGTGGTTCCACATTTAAATGGGTCGTCAGCCCCGTTGACCCAGAATACAGCACTTCAGCTCTCCCCACGGCGGTTGGTGTTGCCTGCGCGTCGGCTTGCCCCGCGGCACAGCTGACCCTCCCCTCCCCCTCCCGTCCGCGGCAGGTCCGCCACGGACATCATCAACAGTCTACAGGGCTGCCTGCTGTTCCTGGTGCTCATCCTGCGCAGCAGCACGCGGCGCGCTATCCGACGGCACGCGCTGGAGTGGTGGCGCCACCGCTGCCGACGCCGGCGGGCCGCCACCGCGGGCGTCTCGCCTCGCAGCCGCTCGGCTGGCTCCGGCGGCTCGCGAGGCACCGGCTCCACCTCAGCCAGCTCGCGGCGAGTCGTGCTCTCGCTGCCCGGCTCCAGACACATCTGGTTCGGCTCGGCCGGCTCGAAGGGCGGCAGCCGGAGCTTGGCGGGCTGCCAGCTGCCCGGCTCGACGTGCGCTGATGCGGAGGCCGGGCAGGGTCCGGGGACGGCCGTCTGAGGCCAGAGCTTCCACGGACAGAGGGCACGGAGGGCCTCCCAGGGACGGTGGGAACGGAGGGCCTCCCAGGAACGGCTGTCTGAGGTCAGGCCTCGCAGGGACGGAGGGGACAAAGGGCCGCCCAGGGACGGAGGAGACAGAGGGTCTATCAGGGCGGCTGTCTGGGGCCATCGGGCCTCCCAGAGACGGAGGGGACGGAAGGCCTCCCAAGGACGACAGTCTGAGGACGTGAGGCCTCCCAGGAACGGCCGTCTGGTGAGGCCAAGCTTCTCAGGGATTCGAGACAGCCTCACTCGCTATCTCGCTCTCGCTTTTCTGAGAGACGCCGCACACAGGTGACCAGACTATCATCCGGAGCAAAGTGGCCTCCGTCTCTGCCAGCGCCACCTGCCTGCCAGCTGCCTCGTCCATGGCCTGACCCGTGGGAGGCGCGTGTTTTCACTGTGATCTCTGGGCTCGCTAATACATGATGAGTATGTTTGATGGAGCATCCAGCAGCCTCGCTTGGCACCCCCTGACCCACATGCTCGACACGGGAGACGAGCTTTAGCATATGCCGGCGGGACCCCGGACGGGTCGAGCGGTGTCGATGGATTGTGCTCGCACGTGTGCTGTCGACCGCCCGCCGCCATGAGGCTTCACAGAATAACGATGGAGGTGCAGCCCTGCGGCAACCAGCCGACGGAGCGGCGCAACTCCACCGCGAGTGCCTCACTACGCTGGTTAGGTTTTTCCTCGGGACGTCCATTTTGTCCGACATCAGTGTTGCAATGGGATGGAGCGCAACGCTCAGAACCGAGTCTATGACATGCAGACCAAACCAAAACCCCCCAGGGATGTCATCAGTTGGGGCCAAACCGGAGGGTAAATGTTATCAGTTGGGGCCAAACAGGAGGATAAATGTCATCGGTTGGGGCCAAACCGGAGAGTAAATGCCATCAGTTGGGGCCAAAATCGGAGGGTAAATGTCATCAATGGTGA
The DNA here is from genome assembly GCF_011947565.3 of Pollicipes pollicipes. Lineage (NCBI taxonomy): Eukaryota > Metazoa > Arthropoda > Thecostraca > Pollicipedomorpha > Pollicipedidae > Pollicipes > Pollicipes pollicipes. Next base: position 25,673,941 of record NW_023597055.1, read on the forward strand.
CCAAACCTGAGAGCCAAAACCGGAGGGCAAATGTCATCAGTTGGGGCCAAAACCGGAGGGTAAATGTTATCAGTGGGGACCAAGACGGAGGGTAAACGTCATCAGTTGGGGCCAAAACCGGAGGGCAAATGTCATCAATTGGGGCCAAAACCGGAGGGCAAATGTCGTCAATTGGGGACAAAACCAGAGAGCAAATGTCATCAATTGGGGCCAAAACCGGAGGGCAAATGTCTCACATTTAGTTAAAACTTCGGCATTGTCAGTTTCCCCTACTGACGACAATTAACATAGTTCAAGGTAACCATGACAGAAGAAAAAAACAGTCAGGCTCACCTCAAACAGCTAGCAGGTTAGTTGCATCACTTGGCAATGACCATCGATGACACATTAGAAATGAATTGCTCGTGATGCTTTTGTTTTGTTTTGTTTTCCTTCTGCCACAGCTAAAAGCATGACTTATAATTCGGCTGTTTCAACTACTCTAGCAAAGTTTTGCTCACAGCTCCGCAGAGCTCGACCACAATTCAGGTAGGATGATCTCGGGGCGTGTTCAGACGCCAGGGTGGCATTTACTAAAATGAAACATCCGTATGATAGTTGCAGTGGAACATGTTCTACCCCGAAATCCTTGCTGTCAACCAGCCCGCATCGGGATACTTCAATGCGAACAATGACGGGCCTTGACTTGTATTTCCTTCACATCAGCCCAGATTTCATCTAGGGAGCATTGTTTTCTCGCCTCACATATAGAACGACCGCGGCGAGTCCTACATGCAGTCTGTGTACAAAACCGTTAAACGTCCACAATTTTTGCGTTTCAAGACAGACAGCAACAGAAGTCTCTCCACGAGAACAGCTCCGCTCTCACAAACCCAGAACCGTGACTGTAGTCCAGCCTCTTAGACGGCGAAAGTCAGCACACAAAATCTCCACATTCCACCCTTTCTCACCGCGCTTCAATTCATACTACGACGCCGATTAGTCGGTGAGTGAAATCAACGAGCGGAGGAGCACGGTCCTACCGAAAGCCAATGGGAGCGGAGCGCGCAATCGTCCAGTTGCCCTCCGCGGGGGATGAAAATGAAACAGCTGTCCTACGGAACGGCGCAACAGACGGCATCCACCGACCAATCGCCTCGTGGCAGGGGGACGCGCTTTGTCACCCTGGCGAGCGACGGGCGAGGCTCATCTGGCCACGCTTGTCACTAGATGGCAGGAACTCCAGCGCGGCTTCAGCGTGACCTGCGGGCGGTGGCGATCGGTGAGCACGCCGCCTCCAATGCCGGCAGAGCGACGGACTGAGCGCGGCGCGGCGCGGCTCTGCTCAGGAAGCCGGGCCCTAAACGACAGCTTGCAGGCGGCACACGCCGCGCTGCCAGCCGCTGTCACGACGCTGCGTGAGAATAACGGACATACGAACTAGAACACACGAAAGGACGATGCCCTACGCCGACACAGTATTGCTTCCATTTTAAGGTATCGTTGTCCACCCATGCCGATTCACCAGCAACCACCTATTGCTAAGACTACTGAAAACCTGCATCCAGTCACAGCGCTAGATCCGAAGGAGCCGGGACAAACACCAAGCACTGCACGACAACGGCAATGCAAGCAAATCTCCGCGCGGCGTAAACGCAACAACGCCGACTGCGTGGCCACCAGCCGGCGTCCTACGAGAGCCCCAGCCAGTCAGTGCTGCTGACGCCGCCGCTGGCCGGGCCGCCCTCGGCGCAGCTGGCGGCACTGCACCAGCCGGCGCCGCGGCCTGACCCGTCAGCAGCGGACCCCAGCCCTGCCAGCCCTGCAGCAGCCGCGGAGCCCGGCGGACGGACACACCTTAGTACGGGGCGGCGGGCGCGCCTCCGACGGCCGCCGCCTCAGACGGCAGCCGCGCCGGCGCATCGGCCCACGTCCGGCGGCTCGGCGGAGGGCGTGCGGGGTCCGCCGGGCCGCTCCTCCTGGCCGCCGCCGCTACCACCCTCGGCTGCCGGACAACACACACGGTCGGATGATGAGAGGCTTGATTGGAGCTCGGGGGATGGGGGGGGGGGGGGGGCGGCCAGGCGGACAGACGACTCAATGAACACGGCCCGGGGCCACACTGCGAGTGACAACCCCACGCTCACAGCGGCCGGCCTGTGGCGCCTCAGGCGGCACCCACCCCGACCCTCCTCTCACGCGCGAGGAGGGAGCGAGCGGACGGGAGAGGGGGAGGACGTGCCCGGGGGAGCCGGGCGTACCTGCGTGTCTGCGGTCGGCTGGCGCGCGGTCCCGCGAGTCTCGCCGGTCCCGTGAACGCCGGCTGCTCCGGCTGTAGGGGAACAGTCCAGGGTCAAGCAGACGGACGGCCAGGCGCAATGGCAGGCGAGAACAGCACCGCCCACCAGCGGCCCAGACTGAGGACAGCCGGCAACACCAACCACTCGATGCCGGTTATTCTGTCCGCATTCCTAATCCGTTATCGGACCTTTTACGTTTCTTTATTCCATGAGCTGTCCCTGGATCACATTGCAAGCTTCACTATCCATCATCAAATACGGTAACCGTATTTCTAATCCACACTTCCATTCCGTTACAGAATTGGTCTTTTTGCGATGACCCTGTTGTACCGTTAAATGAGTGCTACACACAGCGGTCTCGAATGTCTGACGTGCCCGGGCAAGGCCTCACAAGGGTATGATGCACTGCAACGCATTCGTACCTGCTGGACCGGGACCGTCGCCCAGACCTCCGACTGTGCCGGTCCCTATCCGACTCCCGCTGCCGGTCCCGGTCTGGCTCCCGCTGCCGCTCGCGGTCGGACTCCCGCTGCCGGTCCCGGTCCGCGTCCCGCTGCCGCTCACGGTCGGACTCCCGCTGCCGGTCCCGGTCCGGGTCCCGCTGCCGCTCACGGTCCCGACTCCGCCGTCGTTCCCGGTCCCGTTCCCGGTCTCTGTCCCGGCTGCGACTCCTGGGGGACACCGAGCGCCGTCAGCGGGACAAGGTCGGGGGGGGGGGGGGGGGGCACACCGTCGGCGGAGGAGTGCGACCCACCAGGACGAGCGTCCGCCGGACACGGCCGCCGCTGGCGACGGACATACGGGGGGGGGGGGGGGAGGGCACACCGTCGGCGGAGGAGTGCGACCCACCAGGACGAGCGTCCGCCAGACATGGCCGCCGCTGGCGACGGACATACGCTGCCCGACGCCTCCGTTTCCGAGTCTAGCCGCGCGACCAGCGCTGCCGCGCACAGCGCTGCGGGCTGTGTGAGCTTTAGACATGGCCGGGAGTTATCACGAGCAATCGCTCGAGCTGCCAATGGGTCACAGCGACGTCAGTTACTTCAGTATTAACACAATCAATTACTTTACGGCTCGTCAGAAGGGAAATTGGTCAGCTAAGTAATTGAAAGAAGAAAAGCATTCCATCGGGGATCTTTTCCATCATTGTTTTATGTCTGTTGCAAGTGACAAAGATATCCGGCCATGTTCCAAGTGTGAGTCAATAAGCGGCATACCTTCATCCCATTGCTTATATTTGTTCCTAGGGCCTGTAACATCCAAAATGCTTGATGCCTTTACACGTCCGCCGCTACGTTCCATCATTTCCATAAATAACTCGATTTTCATGGAAAAGCCCAACCACTCGTTTTAAGCTGAATGGATATCACTCCAATCTCTACTGCTTACAGGCCATACCGTCACCACAGTTCATCCCCTCAGCTCTTCCGTCCGTACAATCCCCTCAGCTATACTGTCAGTACCGTCCCCTCAGCTCTTCCGTCCGTACCATCCCCTCAGCTATGCCGTCAGTACCATCTCCTCAGCTCATCCGTCCGTACCATCCCCTCAGCTGTACCGTCAATACCATCCCCTCAAGCTGTACTGTCAGTACCATCCCCTCAGCTCTTCCGTCCGTAACATTCCCTCAGCTATACCGTCCGTACCATCCCCTCAGCTGTACCGTCAGTACCATCCCCTCAGCTGTACTGTCAGTGCCATCCCCTCAGCTCTTCCGTCCGTACCATCCCCTCAGCTGAACCGTCAGTACCATCCCCTCAGCTTTTCGGTCCGTACCATCCCTCAGTTCTTCCGTCCGTACCATCCCCTCAGCTCTTCCGTCCGTTCCATCCCCTCAGCTCTTCCGTCCGTACCATCCCCTCAGTTCTTCCGTCCGTACCATCCCCTCAGCTGTACTGTCCGTACCATCCCCTCAGCTGTACTGTCCGTACCGTCCCCTCCGCTCTGCCATCCGTACCGTCCCACAGCTCTGCCTCGTACCGTCCCCTCAGCTCCGCCGTCCGTACCGTCCCCACAGCTCCGCCTTCCGTACCGTCCCCCCCCCCCCCCCCCCCCAGCTCCGCCGTGCGTAGCATGCAGCCCAGTCTCACCTCTGGCGTCGGCGGTCGGAGCGGTCTCGCTCGCCGTTGCGGCCGCCCCTGTCTCGCTCGGCACGGCCCCTCTCGCTGGTGCGCTCCCGCGAGCCGGCCGGACCCGACCGGTCCGTCTCGTCTCGCTGGCGCCGCTGCTCGCGCTCCCGCTCGCGCGCCGTCTCCTGGTCTCGCTTCTCCTGTTCGCGGTTCTCCTGCCAGCGCGATCCGGGAAAACGTCAGCACGCAAGCACGTACACACTCCGCCCTAGCCGTTCACAGCAGCGGGAGTGGGAGGCAACACAGACTGTTATGCTCTGGTCGACCAGTGACGTCACTTCGCCTAACTCAACGTGGAGCAGCGGCACGGAAATGGGGAGGGCACCATAAGCTCCCTGCCCTTCCCCAGCAAGAAGCGGGTTAAGGAAGCAATGCCAAGACCCACGCGACACATGACACGCGAGCTCCGTGCCCCGTCACACGAGACACACCATGGTCGCCATCCGCTGGACACGCGCCGCACGAACTTCCATCCAGGCCACACAGTCAACGTGCCGCCCGAGCCCGCCCACATCCAGTCCACGTACCCGTATCTCGTCGACGACCACCTTGAGCCGGGCGTAGCCCATGTGCTGCTTGCCGGTGAGGTGGTCGTCGATGCGCTGCTGGGCGTCGCCCAGGATCAGGAAGGCGCCGCAGATCTCGCACACCTGCATCTGCTTCTCCTGCGAGGCGGCCATCTCAGCCGCCTGCCGAGCGAGACGGGCCCGGTCGTCACGCGTCGACGGCACGGCACGGCACGGCACGGCACGGCCGACGCGACGGACCGAAACACATCTACATGGCGACATACAGGAGGCAAACGTGTCCGTTCTTCATGAAGGGGGTTCGCTTTAGTGGTTGGGCGGCGAAGCTGGATACGGTCTACACACTTGGAAGTGCCGACGCTCAGGGGCCTCAGCAAAAACCGCAGGACTACTGTCCAAGCGATTATCTAGTGCTGGCATACACAACTCACGTTCGCGTGCCACCTGAGCCAGTAGGATGACAGACGACCACGGCAGACGCCTGTCCCAATCTCAAAACACGAGACATGACGTCACTGACACAGAGACCTCCTTACAGGACAGGGTCGGCTTCGGGTCACACGGCGCCGTGACGTCATGCCGCAACCAGTGACGTCATCAAACCAGGACAGGGCCGCGTAGTGACTTCACATCGTAGCATGTCACCGCACCGGGCCCGGGAAGCGCACGGTCATGACGTCACACGGCGCCGTGTGACGTGATCAGACGCAGGCAGCTCAGTGTAGTGACGTCACACAGTGACGTGCGCACCCACCTGGTGCCAGACGGAGCCCTCATTGTTGCGTCGCAGCCTGTCGCGCTCGTCCTTGAGCTTGTCGCACAGCTTCATGATGCCCTGGGCCTCCTCCACCTGCGGGGAGGCCGCCGGTCAGCAGCCGCACGTCAGGTCGGACGACAGTGGACACGGGCTGGATGGGAGCACACTAGCCCGTGACGGGGCGGACGCAACGGCTGGTCAGAAGACGGACACCGGCTGGCTGGGGGACCCACTAGCCCGTGACGGGGCGGACACAAGGCTGGTCAGAAGACGGACACCGGCTGGATGGGAGACACACTAGCCCGTGACGGGGCGGACGCAACGGCTGGTCGGAAGACGGACACCGGCTGGCTGGGGGATACACTAGCCCGTGACGGGGCAGACGCAAGGCTGGCCAGAAGGCGAGGGGGCTCTCGCTGCATCAAAGTTCCTGTTTTATCTCAGCCCTCCCCACCAGTTGGTTACAAAAAGTCACAGTGAGGGGTCCTAGCCTCTGCCCGAGCACTCCGTCCGAGCCCCAGCACCTCAGAACTAGCTGCTGTCACCTCCCCTCCGGACCCTTCTCCCGCTCCCACGCGAGCCCACCCTGACACTCCCCGTTCCCAGCGCGATCTGCCGCGGGCAGCCGGCCGTCGGCGCCCGCGCGCGCTCACCTGGCCCTTGCAGCCAAGCTCCTCGGCCTCGGTCACCAGTTTGGTGATCTTGCCGGTCAGCATGCCGATCTTCTCCTCGTGGCGCGTGAACTGCGGCGGCACCAGCGAGGCCAGCTTCTCGTCGTCCGGCTGCAGCTCCAGCCGCTGCTTCGACTTGCGGATCTTGCGCTCCACCTCGTTCAGCATCGTCTGCGGCGGCGGCGGCGTCGTCGTCAGGGACACGACGCCGCCACACGCGCCGCTGGGAGCTGCGGCCGGGCCTGACGCGGAGAGGCGTGTGCCAGCGTCCCGGCCGCTGGCGCCTGTCCCACCACGGAGCCGAGAGGCGCCGGGCGCGGCGTGGCGCACGCCGGGCCCAGGCAGCCGCGCACCATCACGGGGATACACTGTCCATACACTGGCGAGACCGGCTCTGGTGAGAGTCTGGCAGGCGGACGCCGGGCCCAGGCAGCAGCGCACCATCAAGGGGATACACTGTCCATACACTGGCGAGACCGGCTCTGGTGGGAGTCTGGCAGGCGGACGCTGGCCCATGCGACAATCGAGCCGGCTGTCGCATGGACGAGCGATGTCGCATTCATCGGCCGGCTGTGTGTGCGCTCCACTTTGACAGCACCGTCGCTGGCTATATGCTAGATGCCTGACGGTATATTAGAGCTCTGTGGTGCAACACTGACTTGCGTAACGATGCGCGCCTGTGGGGGCGAAAAGCGCGCCCGAGGTGCACTTATGCACGTTAATGACTCTTGGTTCTTACGTCGTTGGCCTTGCCCACTATGCATTGTTTGTTTGCCTGTTTGCTCCGTACTGTCTGTTTTGTGGTGTGGTTTGCAGTAATCTGCCGTTTCGTCTGATTTGATGCAGGGAACGCCCTACACGTGCCTTCCAAATTCAAGATTACGGAACAAAAATTGCCACAGCATGCTTTACTTGGCTGGTAATAAAGGCTACAGCTGAAATTGAGCTACGTCAGCTTACGAAACCAGAAATATATCATGTACTTTATACTAGAGGAGGTACAGGTTTTTTAAGCTAACACTGCCACTCACCTGGATCCACTCACCTGATCGGGCTCCTACAGCATATGGGCCTAGACAAAAGAAACCCTCCACCACCGCTCACTGCAAATTTTGTACTTCAAGACTAAAAAATGCACTCTGCAACCAGGAAACAGACGTAAATTCCCACACTGCCTGGACCAGATACCCGTGTGATTCGCAAGGTTCAATGTCTCCAGACAGGCTTTACCACCCGTGTTCGAGAGCGGTACAAGGTGACGTTGATCACCTCCCGGTGGACTGTTGGTGCAGCAATGAGTCGGACACCGACCACTTGTTGATCTGTACCACCCAGTGTGGCTGGCAATAAGTAAGTACCCCATCCCCATGACCTGCTGTGGTTTTATGTCCTCTAACGGCAGAAATATAAAGTCATCATTCAAAACGTCCTCTCCCATCCCTACCCCTTTTAAAAAGGGGACATTCATGACTTGTGCTTGAAAGTGCAACAACCTGCGGTACACATCGGGCCAGACTTTTGCCGGCCACATTTTCAAACCTCTCGTCCGTCAAAATGGGTTAGCTTTGTATCGCTGCTACGAAAGATCGCCGGTGTTTGGTTCCGTCTTTGAACCGTGGCAGCCTTTCATATCGGCAAATATTAGGTTTTCCAGGTTTATGAGTTGGTAAGTTTTTCTTCATCATCAGCAGGGCTATATGTTAGCATCAGCAAGCTTTACGTTTTCCAGGTTAATGGAGAACGTAAAACAGCGGAACGTCGTAACACACGAAAACACAAAACTTGGCATGGCTATGTTTCATTCATGACGCATGCTACACACTGTGAAACGCTACAGACAACATGCATGAAAGGTCTCAAAATGTTAAAGCGTCGGTTCTGAAACTTGTGCTTTTGCTGCAAAACAATGCGTGCCCGCGATTCGTTGGTTGCAAATTTATAGAACATAGCACAAAAGGTGCTCAAACAAGAGGTTGATGCGTGAGCAGGACGTAGAAGAACATGGACGATGTGCGAGCGGGACGTGGGTCGGACGTGGACGATACGTGGGCCGGACGTGAACTGTCCGTGGGCGGAGAAGAGACGGGGGTGCGTGGGCTGGGCGCGACCTGGAACGACGCAGGACGCTCGTGCAGCACGCATTCGGCGAATAGCAACATTGTTCTACCATGTTACGAGGTTCGCAGCAATATAGCATATGTCCGGCCCCTAGACGGTGACGCCCGGGTCGGGCCGGTCCGGCCAAGATCTGCTCAGCCTGTGACCTAGCTCCTAACAAAGGCCACGGCCGGCGTGCTGCGCCGGACTCGGGCGCAGAGGAGGCCGCGAGATTTTCGAAAGCGAAATACCGACACCGCCATACAAGTCAGAGAAGCCGCCGAGTCGGTCTGCAAGCAGCCCGTGCAGCCATGTCACTTCGCGGGCTCTGTTGCAAGGTGAGCCAAAAGGGATCGTTCGTAATTGGCTTGGAGATTCACAAAAAAGAAAACAAAAATCAGTGCAATGGAGCCATAGCGCTAGACAGGTTCAATTAGCGGTATGCCTGCGTCAGTGGGCTTTGGAGACGCCAGCCAGCGATCACCACTGCACGCCTTCATAGCACGCAATTGGCCAGTCAGGGACGTAGTCTAGCAACATTAGTTGGAAGGGGCTGCTGCAGCCAATCCTGCCCTGAATAGTCAACTGCTTCCCCGACCACGTCCATAAATTGCAATGCCCTGGAAATAAGGCAGGCACCCGTGACCCTGCACTCGACCAGGCACTCTCACGCGACACGGACCTGGCAGTAGCGCAGGAACTCGTCCTCGAACACCACGCGCCGGTAGGCGGGCAGCTGGAGAAACTCCTCGCGCACGGCGTCATCGTGGATACCGCCGCACGGGCCCAGGTCGACCTTGGTGTTGGTGAACAGGTCGTGCGGACACAGCTTCACCAGGTAATACCGGCACACCTGGCGGAGGTAAGGGTAAGTGGGGCGCGCCGACTACGGCGGTCGCCCTCGGACAGGCGGGGAGGGGAAAGAACGGCACGCCGGACACCGCGGGGTCGTGTTAGGTCACCGCGCAGTGCCAGCGGCGCCCGCGACCCAGCGACCTCAGGACGTCGCACGCCGCCACCGCCAGACAACAGACCTGGCAGCTGCTCGGCAGCGCCAGACAACAGACCTGACAGCTGCTGAGCACAACCGAGCCGAAGCCGCAGTACTCTGGGCGGGGGGCGGATCACGACACTCCCGCTCTGCACATGCCGCCTGGGAATTATGGCGCTCCCCATGGGTTCCCGCCGGGCAGTGGTTAAGCTGCATGTTTGGGAAACCAGAGGCACCGGGTTCGATTCCACGCAGCGCCCGCAGTTCGCGTCAGGGTGAGGCAGGCGACGCAACACAGACTCAGCTGCCGAGCATTCCGCAAAGCACCCACAACAACAAGGTGTGTCACAAGTGTTCTGCACACCACCACTGAAAGAAAACTGCATCAGCCCCAGGGTCGCGGCTCCGGACCGTCACGGTCGCCGCCCGCCCACCTCAGGGGTGTAGCTTGAGACCGCGACGGTCGGTGCCCGCCCCCCTCAGGGGCGCGGCTCCGTCCGCGACGTCACTAACTGTCCACCTTAGGGACGGTTCCGGACTGCAACGGTCACTGCCTGCTCACCTCAGGGGAGTCATAGGTCAGTTTCTTGGACTGCTGGTCGGGCAGCAGGTCCCGGTTGCGGCCCATCAGCTCGTTAAGCAGGTTGGCTGCGTAGTCGGTCATTTTGGCAGTGGCGGGACTGATCCAGTACAGCCCAACAAGTAGCTCCTCTCTGGCTGGGGCAGCAGGGGGACCAAGCTGGTGCAGTCCGATGAGTGCCTCCTCTCAGGCTGGGGTGGCTGGCCGCAGTGGTCAGGCCTGTATGCAGCAAAAGTCAACACAAATCATCACACAGGTCCCTTTCCTATGTGCTTCTGGATGCCTGCAGCTTTATTCCACACAACAGTTGGACTTGTGATCTTGTCCCAATGATCAAAGACAAACCATTTTAGGTGACAGGCAGCTTCAGGAGTTGTAAAGCAATAGCTTGCCATTTTGTAGAGAATACAATGTGCATTGTTGGGAAGTGGGGTTATTGAGTAATACCAACAGGTGGTACTTGTCTTGCCCATGAACCATGTACTGTGCCTGACAATCACAAGTTTCAAAGCTACAAGTAGCATGGGATATATGTTTCACCCTCAACACTGCTAACAATATGTTATTATTGTAACACCGCCATTTCCCTAGAAAAGACGAGCCCAGACTGACATGCACTAGAATTGTAGGTCCAATATATGATAATGATAGACCTCATCAGGATACTACTCTTACTACCAAGTATCAAAATAGAAATTTGATGCTAACTGAACATATTCTGCATAGAAACCTGAATATACATTCATTATGCATGTGGTACATGGGTATAAATATATATACAAATGCAGTCATATCAATAGGATATTAACATACAGTATTCAAACCTGATCAATTATCTCTATACAATATACATATGATACAAGGTATTTTAAGATACCATGGCATCAATCATGTAAGAACAAACAGTTCTGCTTCTAAATCCTGGCATGTACATAAATACAACAATTGTGTTTCAGACCATAATCGAGCACCCATAAAAATAAAAAGCATACATTGGTTTTGCTATCATCTCACATGATACCTTTATTTCCAAAACACTATAAGAGGTGCACCCTCTTAATTCATCTAGAGGCTTGCAGACCTTGTGGGTTGGAACGAACATTACCAATTTCGCTGCCAGCCAACATATCAAAACAGCAACCAAAGTAGATACCTTGACTGATTACATGCCTTTATAAGTTCACCCACATTACTACTTCAGAAAATTGAGCCAACAATTCACCAGCTAGAATCGCACGTGGCGTACTGATAGATAGCCATTGGTAGAGCACAAATAGAATATACTTATAAATGTGATAAAGTTTATGTCAGCCTCAAATCAAACCATGGCACCTCAGATCTCGCATTTGTGTCATGCTTTCGGCATCAACAGGCCGCAATGGTAAGATCGCCGTAAAATTTGCTTTCCAAATAATTTATGGTAAACTCGTGCCATAGATTCCCAAATGCACTGAAAACAGGTTAACGTACCCCACTGGTACCCAGTGTTCTTAGATATCGCCCAGACTACTAGTTATTATAGATCATCATGAACCCTGCCCACTGAAGCTTTCATGCCACCAAATGCGAAAGCGGCGCACACCGGTTTGGCCCCGGTTGTTGAAACAGACGCCATCACTAATTTATATAGTTGGCCTCAAAGCATATCATCGCAAAAAAACTTGAGTGCTTAGCATATTGCTTATACTAACTAGGTGTATTCTATGACAAGAAACATGCCTCAATCAAAACACTTATTAATTTTTGCTGAACATGCTTCACACGCATGGCTTGAACGAGCGTGAAGGGTTGGTGGTTGTTGTAAGGGGAAGGGGGTGTAGCCTCCGTCTTATGATGTCCGATAATATAATAATGCTTCTGGCGTCGCGTGGAAAAATGGCCATAAGATAACAGGTGAAGATCGTTCAGAAGCTCGACGTGGCAAAGCTGTCTTAATGAACGTCTGCCGGAAGAGAAATGCCGACATTGCTTTTATTCGAAAACTATGGGCTGTCAGCACCTGACCCGGAGCGTTCTCCATCCATGCCTGAAATAATCTTCTGGGTAATAAGTTAAATGCGTGGAGTTCTCCGAATTCAGCCACCCCCTTCCCTTCCCAATGCCACCGGAGCCGACCTCTCGGGACACGGGAGCCGGAGCCGGACCTGACGCCACGCGCCGATTGGCTCCTTGACCCGCCTGTGCTCGCCGCTGGTGATTGTGCGTGCGGCGGCCGACGGTTCGCCGCCGCCGACCTGGCCGCGAGCCGGATGTGGGGGGCCTTGAGAGGTGAACCCCCACCCGCTCTCCCTCTCCACGGCCCAGTGCCACCTCACTGCCGCCTCGGAAGTGTACCAAGAGAACATGGACAGAGCGTTCAAAGAGCCATAGAGCGCTCACCTGGCGACACGCACGTACGCACACGCTTCGCCAGGAACCGCGAGAGTCGCGCACATCAGCGGAAATCCGGAGGGAAGAGCTTCCTGCACGGCTGGCAGGCGGAGCGTGGGGACAGAGCGCGAAGAGGGGCAGCCAGCGTACTTTCTAACACGCCCTGGTTTCGCAGTTCAGTGCCCTGTCGCGCCAAGATGCATTCGTTCCTGGGGCGCTGAGCCGGATGGAACGTACGTTTGCCAATATTGGAGCGGGGTTTCAGCACAACAGATCGGCCAGCGGATTTACATAATCAGGACCCTGTGTATTACGGCGCATGGGGTTCCCGGTACCTTATCGCTTCAGACCACGCGACTTAGTCACACATAGATTTCACCTCAATGCAGAGATGCAGTCAAGGGAGAGGCCTAAGGACCGATTTTTCATGTTTTTCATCTTGTAAATGGCACATGAAAGAGCCGAAAAGGGCGGCGTGACGCGTGTTCACTAAGCTCCGTCCCACCCTCTCCCCCTTACACAAAATCTTGGCTGCATGCGTGCCTGAATGCCATTGGCACATTCAGTTACGACCTCCTGGAGAGACCGCGGATGACGACATCGATTTATTTCAAAAGACGATTCTCGAGGCAAGAGGAGCAACAGCTTGGTAGAATATCTGATAAGTAACAGTGAACCGGTGCGGTGCATACGGACGGCACGGGGCGCATGATCCAGGATCAAGTTTGAATCATGGTCGTCCGAATCCGGTGGGAATCGGAATCGAAGCCTTTTCAGCGCGAAACTTTTAAGCTCGGGCTCAAACGTGTCAGTTCGCTTTGCGAATGAATGTGCTTTGCTTAGAATTGGAATGAGTATGTTTAGGATTGTGTTTTGCTTAGGCACGATCGAGTCATTGTACCCGGATGTCATCCGATTCAGACGTTTATCAACGAAATCAGACTGCAAGATTCTGGAGGCCTACGACTGAACTCAGTCTGAGGTTCAAGTCAAATCAAACAGGAATCATCGGTTACGTTCTGGTCGGTTAGTTTGGTCTGGTTGACTGCCGTTAGTTTGTGTGGTTAGTCTCGGCTCGGCTGTATGTTCGGTTTAGCCTGGTACGTTTGGAAGGCTCGATTATAGACTGGGTGAGTAGCCTACGTTGTGTTGGTATCCACTAAAATCTTGTCGGGCTTATGGACGCGAGCCAGTGCCTCAAAACTCTTACTCATGGGGATTGAATAAGGACTCAAGCTTGAATTTGCGAATGACTGTTGTGCGGTCAAAGCTGTAGAATCAGACATGTATTCAATGTTCTGGGGCCTCGGCCCTGGGAACAGGCTTCATGCCCAGTGTAAAAGGATGGACTCAAAACTCAGAATACAGCTCAGACACGGACTCCATAACGCTGGATTTCTGGTCAACACTCGTATATTTAGGCTCAGACAAATGCTTGACGAAATTGGCGGCAGTCGGCATCGAGTGCAACTCTGCAAATATGTTAGCTGACCGGTTTCAATCGTGAGAGACAGGCTGAATCATGCGATGATTGGCTTGATCTACACCGAGACATAGCTTGGTTTTTAAACTTTTGCATCCAATTAATGCCATGCAACCCAGGTGACACTGATTCAACACTCACAGACGCACGACAGGTGTAAGGTATAGAAAATACGAGAGTGCACTCGTGTAAAGACGGGAATTGTCGAATGTTCGCCTAGAATCAATACTAAAAGTGGCCGGACGTGGAGCGCGGGCTAACGACTTACCCGCCGCTGATTGGCTATAGGAACCACTGTTATGTAGCAATACACCTTGAAATCAGCTAAGCATGCTCTACAGCAGCGAAAGGTAGTACAGCAGATCACCGCCAGTCCAGGCCGATTGGGAGCCATCGAGCGAGCCTTTCCTTGTCGTGCCGCGGTAACTTGGAACGGTCAAACATCGACCACCACTATGTCTTCATATCTGAAGGATTACAAATCAAATGCCGGTTACCTGTGTGATTGTACGCCATGCGCAGGTACGTGTGGATTTATACATGCCAATGTGGATCCCATGTGCCAAGGTATTTTCTTTCATCTTTCTATATTTATTCTAAGTTTGACACATTCCGTTATCAATCTAGCACCTTCATTGGATCTATCGTTTGACTTCGTACGTATTCTGTGACACTCTATGTTGTCGCATCGTATTCTTGCTATAGTATTTTACAGCATCATATTGAACAGTTGTAATTGTAATATTGCTTTGTAATATCCTTCTTTGTAGCATATTTCGTGGCCTAGTATTTCACAGCCTTTTGCGATGTGTTATAACGAGTGAGTGAGCGCTGCAACGAATCGACGTCGCAACGAGCCGAGGACCTGAAAACTACTTCATTGGTGGATTTCGAGCAAACAAATACAAAAACAAATACAAATACGAATACGCCACGTTAGCTTTAATGTCACCTTTGGGGCTGGACCCTGCCACCAGCGCCGATGGAGACCAGTTAGCTCCAACAGCAGCCAACTGGCGGTGAATGACCCCTGGCAGCTCCTTCGGGACAACAGCGGCTCAAGGTCAGGCCCCGGTCCACCGCCGGCGCAGAAAGTGAAAGTCGGTGTTGTGAGCGCAGGAAGTCGCCGATTCTGTCGGCCCATCTGACGTCGCTGGGCGTTACGACTGCCGCTGTGACCAGACAAAGACAGCCAGTGGGGAACGATTTGGCAGTGGACTGTTCAGCCCTTGCCCGTAGAAAAACATAAACTTTTGTCCAAGAAAAAGGACGATTCCAGCGATAGATACGAAAGCACCGCAAGGATGCTGGAAAAATACGAGACATGCGGTTTTAGCTGCTTTCGGCGGCCAATGTTATCCGTCACCGTCCACTACAATGTCAGTTATCGCCAGTCAACTGTCGATTACGTCCGAAGGTTGTTGGGTCCAACTGTACGTCTGGGTAGGTTTGTGTACCCGAACACCTGTAGCAGAAAATCCGGACACAGGAATTGGCAGTGTTTGCAAGCGTGAGCTTCCGCAGCATGACGAGCCTGCTGTTCACGGACAAAGCAAACAAACCTTTAGCAGTATATTTGATGATCCAATGTCTCAGGCCCGAAGCAGACGTGCATGTTAAAAAAGCAGGCACAATTACTGATCATCATCACCTTTACGTCATATTAGTCAGGTGGCATCAGAGCTCAGCGTCCTACGATACCAAAGTGATGTTTGCTGGCATAAATCTAGCCTGGCGCCTTCGGGCTGTGCGCTCTACAGCATGGTGACTGGCAGTGCCAACAAATGATTGCGCACCACCGTAACCATAGCAACCGTTACCGGTCGGCGCGAAAATCATCTGATCTGGACAAGGATCCGCAGTACGTGGCGACACCTTGGCGTTACGGAGATAGCCCGTCGCTGCTGGCAGCGGTTTGTTGCAGCACCTGTGCCAAACTTGGCCCTGCTCGTCGGAAGTCAGATACGCCCGCAGTGTGTCTGCATGTCGTAACTCGTTTCCGCCGCTGCACGCCGTGTGACGTCACACCGTCGCGGTATCAAGGGTCCGGCTTACGCCGCTCTCGGATCCTGAGTGTTCCGCGTGCCTGCGTGGGACCGCGTTTGGCACGGCTGTGTTCTCGCACGTGAGCGCTTAAAGATTGCAGACGAAGTGTTGAGTTAAGGATTCGATGTCAGGCAAGGCATGGTTATACTGCTTTACGCGTAGTGTTCTCAGATGAACTCCCCTATCCATGATGGGAAACAACCTAGTATTTTTTACTCGAAATTGGAACCCTAGCTGCCTTGTTGCGAATTCTCGCGAGAAAACAAAATCGGGTAACAAATTTTTGGATTTGGCAGCGTTAGTTCAGATAATGGGTGCATTTCGGCTACAAAATGAGAAACAATACGGAAAATACAACTGTTGTCTTGACCCATTTTTAACGTAATTCCGTGCCGAACATCACTTATTTCTTGCGCTCCGAACCCAGCATTCAATTACTGGAATGCACGCCCAGCGGATCCATTTTACCACGGTCCCTTATCCAAATAGCACAAAAAACTTTTGCCGCGCCACGCGATTACACGATTGTCGGCTGCCCTGTGACCAGGCTGACATTATGAAGCCAAAGGCCATGTGCCCTCTTTGACGAGCCATATAAGAACACTTAGAATGGCAGGTGAACCTGCCACCACGCGTTTCGCCGCGTCACGAATGTAGTCAGTATAACTCAAGCGCTGTACCGAAGCTGGGCTTTCGCCACGATGATTGGTATGCCTGCGCGGAAATATAGTTTCTTTTGCAAGTGTATTATGAATTGCAGTTAAATGGTTCGGAGAAAAGCGATGTCTTAAAGCCGACCCTTTACGTTCTTTGTCGAGAGATGTCGACTGTGACCCAGAGCGCAGTCAAGCACAGTTAAACAAGGTAGAGGCATGCCACCAGTAACTGGAACATTGATATTGCTTTTAACACCCGTTACGCTTTGCGGGACTATATAAGGGAAAGTTTGGGCTTCATCTGGAAACCTGTGGAAAATGTGTTTTATTTTTTAGTCGCATTCCTTAGCATCACGGGGAATTTAACGACTCGGCATTAAATCAAGCTTTCGGACTGCAAGGAAGAAGTGCTTCGCCGTGTGCGGCAAAGAATGATGCTTTTGATAATACGCAGCCTTACTCCTCTAGGTCAAACTTACATTGGAGGCCGGTCTTCTATCACTTTGTCATGCCGATGAATAACTAGTGTTCAGGAAATTGACTGGTTCACATAATTTTGCATGCATCCATTTACGAAAATTTATGTGCATCTCTGGTGCGCATCACAATTTTCATGATAAGCATGCATGTGGCGGTCATATTAATAGGGTATGCATTGTCTATACCACGGCTGCTGCAAAACCATCCTCACCGATATGTTTACAGTGCATTTGTATTTATCTTAATGAGGCAGTTTGCTCTAGCCTTAATGTCATACAAGTGTTGGTCAATGATAATAGCTCATTATAAGCTGTTGAACTTAATTTAGTATTATTGAGCATCCCAAATGATGATGATGCTCTTGATTACAAATTCTGATGCCATGGCATAGTTGAGTTGGAAAACGTGGTGCAACACCAAATTCAGGTCGCGAAAATGTCGCACGACACTCGTGAGACACGCAAAGACCGTAACTGAATGCAAGGGAACGCTGCGCTTTATATGCCAGGACAAAAACAAAATGGAGTAGGTTGTGTAATTTGGCCGAATGGCTTAGATATCAAGCCTCATAACAGAATCATCCGTTAATGTAGCCGGATGTCTACCACCTCAAAGATGCACACCAGACATGTTTATCATATAGAGCAGTGCGTCTACCAACACAAGAACCCCTCCTCGCAATGAAAAGCAATCTATGCTTTCGCTGCCAGATAGAAATTGTAGCTGTTGTGAGGATAAACAATGCAATAAAGTTCACATACAAACGGCCATAAGACGCACGAAGGTTTAACAATTAAACTGAAAGTTACGGACATGGAAAGACCTAAGCCATTCATAACTAACCCCATTGCCGCCGCCCATAACCGAGAATGCGCGCCGCCACCCAGGGCCATCAGAGAAGAGTGTTTTCGGCGCCCTAAGGCGGTCTCTGGACGGACGCTTTTACTTTCCAATCAAAGTTGGCATGTGCTTCCAGTGCCCCCCCCCCCCCCTCTCGAGGTCTTCCCCTGCCTGACTGCTAGGCTACTTAAAATAGATGATGGTTTAATGACATGCTAATTTAGGATACGGCTCACTTTCGTCAACATGAGTTGAGCCAACTCCGTTTATGAAAAAAAACAGGGGGAGGTCGTTGGGCCCTCGACTAGACCCTCCTCCCAGTGGTTGGCAAAAATTGACGCTCCCGCTTGCCTGTCACCAGGGATATCACGCTAGCTGTCACACCAATACTGGAACAAAACCCTTTCATGGATGGAAGAAGAGAGAAATCGTGACAGATGGTCCGAAGCAAGGATTTGGGCTCGATAGCTGTTGGGGATAAGAAGCGCGGCGACAACAGGCTTTCAGTGCGGTGGCAGCGCCAGACCCGGTGTGGCTACCAGTCCCAAGGCGCGGCGTTCACCTGATGGGACTGCAGACAACGCGCTAGGTGCTTCAATGCGCTGAGTTATACTTCTGTCGCTGCATGTAATGAGCTGTAGTAGCCACCCATTTTCCTTGTCGCTCTAGAAACCACAAGGCTGGGCAGTTTCTAGGTACGCCAAATCAGATTAAAGCACTCAACATATCAGGTAAAATGCAGATGAAGCAAGCCACACGTTTTGACAACATCGACAGGATGTCAACGTCATTCCGCGTTGGCTTATATTTAAGCCATGCAGGAGTCCTCATCTAGATGACCACATCCACTTTACATTCACATGAGAGAATCTAGGCACGCTGCATTGCCGGCACATTAGTGTCAGGCCGATCAGTCAGCCGACTAACTAACCACTGAGCTACCACTCGGCCTTTCCCGGGCGGCCCGGCGTGTGGCGCCAGCCTGCGCCGCGACGCAGAGCCACCACCACCCGCCGTCGGCGCCACCTCCGCCGACCACCTGCCGCCCAAGTAGGTCAGCATGAGTCACCGTCCCGACCTTGAAGACCGGTCGTCTGACAGGGGGGGGGGAGGGGGGTGCAGCGCATCCCGCTCCAGAGGTCTTTCGCCTGTGTTGACCGCCACCTCTCGACGCACAACAACAGGATCTGAGGGCGGGGTGGCCGCCGGTGCGTGCGTGTGCGTCACCGAGAGAGCGCTGACCTTGGGCCGACGGCCGGGCGCTGGGCGCGACCGCTGACCCGTGACGCCCGAGGGCATTCCCGGAGAGTGGAACGCCTCGCGAGATCCGGGATGGTGGCGGTCCGGTGCCGTGACACTGGAGGCTCGGTGTATCATGGAATGCGCACGTACTTAGGGGCCATCCTAAACAGACGTTACATTCAGATTACGCCGGAGGGTGTTGTCGGTTTTAGCTCAACACATGCAGTCGCTGACGTTGTTAGCAGCGAGAGTGTAATGGCACGAGTCAGAGTAGCAGTGAGGTAAGATCGGCCTACAAACGCGAAACGGACGAAGCCTGCGTGACGTTTTGCAGAGGAATGACAGCGTGTCACATTTCCGAGACCAGTGATATTACGTCGTGCTTCCCTGACACTAAGAACTTTGCGTCACAGTTTTACACGGACAAGATTCTCATCGCATGTCACCGCATGACATTTCTTTGTAAGTCGGTCCTTGCTGATAACGTTTTTAGGTAAGCGCATATCTTCTCGTCACATTGTTTTATGTACACAATTTTTGGGCTATGCAGTAAATCATCCGCATCGCATTTGCTCGTGAACGCGTTTTTTAATGCATCGCGTTTGATCCCCCGTTTCTAGAACCATTTATCTGTTTAGGGGCGGGAAGAGAAATTGGTAAATATGTTTTAACCAATTTTGAAGGCGTGTTTGTCATCGCACGTCCGGAAGCTGTCAGTGTTGTTCGTAAACTGTTGTTGTGTTGATGATCTGTTATGTTCGTGTCTCATGCGCTCCAGAAATGCCCCGTCGCGTAAGTGCATTATCAGGCGTCCAGAGAGTGCCGTTGTGGTTAAACCAAAGTAGGGTGGGGGACAGTGGGGTGAGTGTAATCATGTCAAAGAAATATCAGGGTGATTTAGTCCAAATTTACTCGCTGGACGGCTGTCTTGAGCCTATCATCTAGCGCAAAGCAGCTCCCTTGGCTTTTCAGGGTACCACCGGCTGCTTATGTGTGTGCGTCTAGAGATGAGCGTAACAAATCTCTTATGAACTTATGAACAAATATGTAAGAACACCGCAAGAGAGGGCCAAATCACGAGCATATAACGACATTTGGTTCAGCACAGCCATAGTCACCTCTCGGGCAGTTGAAGTACCAGTGAGTGCTGGGGTGGTAATTCCCCACAGCTAGTTTGTCACCACCTCAACGTCATATAAACATTCCATGACGCCATCAAGCAATGACGTATTTAGGAACATGTTTACTAAATAGAGCTAACGTGTTGTCTGGAGCAGTCTGCTCCACTTATTAGCATACCAACGGTTATAAGTAAGGTTGTTTCGTCATATCTGAAGCATGCTTTGTTGTCTTTAAATGTGGAACATTCCCAGTGAAGGATTACAGCATAACTAGACCAGCCGGAATGCTTCACTGAGTGGTGGAGAAGATCTGTGGTATATGCTGCAAAGCATTTGACATCTGTAAGCAAAGAATTTCGGGATGGCGAGAACTTTCTTGCAAGATGCCTTTCGCAACAGCTGTGCATATGTATGTTGTGTCGTTGATGCAGTGTACCCACAAAATGCCACTGACTGAACTATTGTCAATGACTGACTGACATGATTGTCATGACCCATTATCGTCTAGACAACAAGTTGATGTATACATTGTCCATGTAACTGGGCAGTCATGAGTAATTAAGTTATAAGTCATAGTAATCAAACGTAGTCGTAAAAAAATACTGGCTGATCAAAATGGCAAAGATTTGTCATGCCGTAATCACAATGAATTGCGAAATAGCACAGACGAGCGTCTTTCGCCTATATGTCGTAGCACGGTCAGTTTGCTTGCGATGCAACTTACGTTTTAAGAACAACAACATACACACACCTTTCATTACGATGTGACATCATTCACCCCGGGGTGGAACAGGTTGTCTCGTTTGTGCAGGGGCTCATTCAGAAGTCATTTACGAAACAGACTTTAACAAGCTTTGCATCATTATTCTACGGCTACATATAAAGGTGGAGGGTACAGCTGTTTGCAGACATAATAACCTCCTGCAGCTATAAAAGTCTTATTCTCAGTATCTTTAGCAGGGGGAGCTCAGGATAAAACTGATACAACTCTCCACGTTCTTTCTTATCGGATGTAGTTTGCAGTTCACGAGATTGCATTTGAGTCGATACGCTACATTGGTGCATTTAAGTCTCTGAGGCCTTTGAGCTGTTTCTCATAAAACAGTTGATGTTTTTTATGTTGCAGTGATAAATGGCACGATCTATTGTGTGGCTGAAATTAAAATGCAGCGAGATACGAGAAGGCACCTCGACAGTAAATCAAGACAAAAGAACTAACCAACTTTCCGGCTGTCAACCAACCAGAGGGTCCTGAGGGACAGAGCTGTCCGGCTGTCAACCAACCATTACCAAAACCGAATTGCATCTGCCTGGGAAACTCGACCCAAAAAATAGATGCGGGATATCATCTCTTGACACGTGAAAGGCAAACAAAGCCACAAAATATATCTTAAAACTTTATTTATTTAATAAGAAAAACATCTAACATTTTTATGAGCAACGGCAACGCCGCTTCACGTCTGACAAGCGCATTTACGCAACGGGGCACCTCTGGAACCACCGATGACGCGAACATGACAGGACATCTGCATGACAACACTTGACGGACCACACTGGCATCCTGCCGACGTGCAGATGTGTTTCTGCCATGCACATATTGGCCATAGTTTTCTGTCGCGTGGCATGTCTCTTCTGTCTGGTCCTAACGCAGGCCCCGATCAGGATTTTCAACCCATCCAAGTTCTTCAAGAAGCTGCGAGTGAGATTCATCTCCTCTAACAAGAGCCGAACTGCTGAGGGCGGCGAGGAGTGAATCTCAGCCTCCAGCCCACCATCGCGTGCTGGTGTCGACTTTTTGTTTGCTAGACCTTTTCACAGACAGCAGGATTCTTTACCGCCGGCGTAATCCGCCTTCCCACCGAAAGACAGAGGGTCTGGAGACGCCCCCCCTCTGACCCCGGCCGGCTGGAAACCCCCGGCCCCACCGTCCCGACGCGCTGGAAAGGCCCGCTCGGCCCCCCAGGGTCAGGGTCGGCGGAGCAGGCGGGCGGCAGCCCTCCACAGGCACGCGCCTCTCGGCAGCGGACGTGACCGTGACCTGCGGGGGCTGATCGCCGGAAAGCCCACCGCCGGCCGCCGCCGGTCACACGCGGCGTCGGTCAGCGGGTAGGCATGCGACGAACATCAACGGGCTGTCGGTCTCCACGACACGCCGAGAAATGTAGCCGACTGTGCCGGGGCTAATTAGTTTGGTGAGATGTCTTCTGCGGTCGGGAACTCTCCCTGCGAAACCAGCTTAGTAAGATTTTTATGATTCTCCTGTACTCGCGACCTACATCATTAAGTACGTTGCAAACGACATAACACTGCATCATAGCAATATAGATGCAAACATGGTCTTGGTTCTCAGTCACAACTAATGGTAAATACTTATGGCACTTGGTGCCTAGTGACAGATGGCACACATCTTTGAGCTAAGGAGCGTGTTCAAGGATCTGAAAAGGTTTCGTAGAAAAGGAGAAGATACAGAGCACTTGAAAATAGGAACGAGAGGAGAAGGAGAAGGGGTTACATCCACCCCTCCCCCTCCCCATGATATATTGACATGGCAAAATACCATGTGAAAAAATGACAGCAATTTAAAACTGGGGCACAAACGTCAACTATGTGTCTAAAAAACAGCCGGTGCTTTTACACGCGAGACAACTATTGATTCTTTAAAAAGGTTTGCGACCCATGTTGCGAAATTGGGCGTACATCCGTGCTACCTGTAGACATGCCAAGGACTTCTTATGTCTCCGTATCAACAGCCTTGAAGATCCAACTGATATCGGCACGTAGATGGCATGTTGCAGGTTGACAAAGGATGAAAAGCTTGTCTTAACATCAGTCAACCGGATTTCTTTTGGCTTCAGCAGTCTGATCCGGTCGGTCCGGCAGTCACTGCTTTTGGAAGGCTTATATATTTGCAGTCACTGACCGTACGCCACGCAATTATTAGCAACGTGAACCACATTTTGTCGAAATTTTGTTTCACCATTTTCCAGCTATTTATGTATAAGATGATTGAGCGGAAATCGCTTTCCTGCAGCATTGCAATGTTTCCTGCACATTTCAAAACTAACTGAGTAATCAAGTTCATCAGCTTTGTCCCGACAAACATGAGCATTTATAACACAAAAAATAAAGCGATCAACTAAGCAGAGCGGGCCAGATTGGGCGGCTGGTCACGCACACTCGGGCGCCCACGATGAACCCACCAGTTGTGGCGAGCCTCTAAGGATTTATACCACGCAGTAATCTATGTTTTCAAAAGAAAAACGACGCGCGTTGTCGCGTGCCTTTTATAGAGCCTCAGCGACTGCAGTGGCTACAAAAGCGCTCAGGGGCTGGGGTGCAACTGGCATTCTATCCGGCACCCGCATGGGAGCCAGAAGGACTAACCACCCGGTCATGGCGCTCCATCAGTACTGGGAAGACGTTAAGCTGGCCATATGGTGCAGGGGAATGTGCATTTTATCCCTCACCGACGCTCAGCGCTGTCTTAAGAGCATCAATAATCGATCGAGGGCCAGACGCCGCCGCGCAGGTAATCCATCGAGGGCCAGACAACACCGCACCATTAATCCAACGAGGGCCAGAAAACGCTATACAATCCATCGAGGCCCAGACAACGCCGCACCAATAATCCATCGAGGGTCATATAACGCTGCTTTTTAAAACCGCCTCCAACTACATCTGCACGCAGTGGTGTAGTCAAAGGGTTGCGCGCGTTGCATTTTGTGATCCTGTAAACTGAGAATTGGAAATGATTTCAATTTTTAGCTGTTAACATCTAGTTTTGATCATGCATTACCCGCCATTATGTATCCTATAATTCAGGGGACCGTCCCGCACCGTTATTCTTGATTTCGTCAGTTGCTAAGGAAGCCATTGATCGTCAGACGGATGGCAGCTGACATCGTTTTCTCAACATGCTACTTTCTTAAGCCCCCGTGTGTAACTAGCAGAAGCATTTGCCATTCTAACGCAACCTGTTTTTTCAAGAATGTGGTGTGAAAAGCTCAAAACTAAGGTAGGGCCTTCAGAACGAGTGCCAAACAAGACCGTGGGCATATCATTTTACCTGAGCAACACACCCTGATCTGATTTGCAAGTGCTGAAAAACAATACGCCAAGGTACGGAAAAATGCTTCAACTGAAGCAAAAATTACGACACACAAGCAACTAATATAGCATTATAGCAACCGAACAAACGACGTCAAATACAGGCGTAACGTGCGCGTGTGGGAAGCCAGAGCTGCGGGGTTCGATTCCCCGCAGTACCCGGCCTTCCTGACAGGGTGACTCAACAGCTGAGTGTCTCGTAAAACCCGGTGACGATGGTGACGACTTAATGGAATGTTCCACACTTGACGATATTGAAGCAGGCATCAGATATGATGAAATGAGCTCACACACTGCTATTGGTATACTTTTAAGCGGAAAAGGCTGCTCCAGACAACCCAACTTCTCTGTTTAGGAAATGTCCCTTTAATACTTCGTTTTTTTATCACTTTACCGTGCCTTGCACAATATTGATTTGAAGCCAACTGACGGTCGTTACATTTGAAAATTGCGCTCACAAACGCCTGATATGAACGACACGACAGTTATATTTTTCTTGGCCTTGATCGCCGTTTGGCCAATGGAATGACAGGATTTCAATGGCGTTACTGTCGCTTCATGTATACCTGGATGATCTTGAAAAAGTCTCCACGAAAAAGTCTGCCCGTCCTCGCGGACGTGTAACACTGGAACTAGATGCGTTTAGGTTTTAAGAGGGGCAGACGTGTGAACGGTACCGAAAGATCTGCAAGATGCCTATTTCAGTACTGAACCCCATGCAAATGTGGAACACTCTCTCTAACAGCCAATTTGTGACGAAAAACATTCAGCGAGTTCGTTCCGTAAGCAAGTTTGCGAATTATCGCCGACGACGGCGTCAGATCAATGCCGTATGCAGGGTTCTGAAGAACCAGCCTGTCAGCAAAAACTTAAGATAGATGCTTGGCGGATTATATGGCTTGGCCACTGACGGCATCTGAGGGGGGGGGGGGGGTAAATACTACCCAGCATCACCCAGCGCAGCCTAAGAAAGCATTGCTTGCTCTGGACGCCGGCCGACGGAGATTACTTGACCTTCGGAGTTTCTGGAAGGATCTCGACCCTCGGAGGTTTTCAGAATTTCTCATCCCCTCGATGGTTTTCAGAGGTTTTCGACCCTCGGAGGTTCTCGACTGCTGGAGGTTCTCGACCCTCGGAGGTTTTTGACCGTCGGAGATTTTCGGAGTTTCTCGAAGTCTTGACTCCATGGCAAGGCGTGCGTGACGGCTGAGCTCTGGCCGAATCAAGAAAATTAAAACTCTTTTGACACATAGTACATTGCCTGGATCGGTAGTAGGCTCTGAGCTGTCTCAGATGCTCAGCATGTGCATGCAATGTTAATCTAGCAACAAGAACAGCGGCGAGTCGTGAGCGTTGTCATGCACGCAATGTCGTCGGTCTCTGTTGGGCGGTGGAGGGATACAGTGAACTTACACTACAGCGGCGCTGGGCTCGAGCCCAGGAGCGGGCGCCATCTTATGCCAGCCTGCCGAAGAAAGGTTCACTGACAGCTAGCTTAACAGGGCTAACGAGGACCTGCGGCGGTGTTGAGGTTTGGCCCGACCGATGAAAAAAGATCTGGTGGCGGCTGACCAAACTGGGTCAAGATGACCCGTGAGGCCGTTTCAGAGTACCGTACGGCACGTAAAACCCTCCGCAGTCCTATCTAGAGAGAAGGTCGTAGAAAGAAATGATCCGGTGAGCGGAATCGGATTACTTCGTGTGGTAAGGTCAGGGGAGCTTGGCTCAGCAAGCGACAGGCTCACGAAACCAAACAGCAAGCCTCTTGACATAATGTCTTTATCTCGAGGAGAAGGGAGCGGCGAGGACAATTCCGAGCAGGCAAGAAGCGCAGCCGCAGGCAATGACCGAATAGGACCTGCTGGTTACTGATGGGAAGCTGCACTGCCTGCATGATAGTAGCGTTACGTATAGTTTTACCTCAGTTATCCGGCGCCGCGACAGGGATGCCATGCGTAGTTGTATTGCATCGTTTTACCGCCTGTGTATATAAAATATTGCATATTGTTAGTGCGCTAATTTGCATTGGAATTCTCATTACTTCACTAGCTCAGACCAAGCCACAATAATATGCGTTGGCTGGCGAGATGTAGCGCGTCTTTTAAAAGAGAAAAATTGGCCGTTCAGTTTTGACTGGTACCTCCAGATACACCTTGTGCCATAAAAAACGTGTCTGTATAAAGTCCCATGTTCTGTCTTGACCGACCGCTTGCAGGCCACTGTAGTTTCAGCTGCAGAACTTTTACAAGAATGACTGATTGCCCGCCGTCGTACAGCTTTAGCTACGCTATTTTGATGGATCAGTGCAATGGTGCGTTTTTCATGACGTATCACATCCCTTGCAAGAACTGCGAGGTCGAGCATATTTTCTGATGCGACCCAATTCCATCATCACGGAAAATTCTTCCGTTTACAGCGGAAACGCAAAAGAGCTGCTCTTTACGTGCGACGGATGGGGCCTACGTGCTGGTACGGACGTGATGCCCTGCTGCAGACGGTAATTTGACAAGTTTTCGGAACCTAAGCCCCATGATTGCACATATGATGTTTGCAAATGTGCATTGAGTCACGCTTTAGCCACTCAGGCGAGTTGTAAGTACGTAGTTGGGCTTGCTGAGTCAAGAATACTTGCTTGTCGAAATAGCTTTCACTTAGATGCTTATAGCTATGCAAAGTTCAAATTATTTTCATACTTCAGCAGCACTTAGATAGCTAAATGTTTGGGGCCAGCATGCAACCGACTGAGTACTGAATCAAGAACACCTGAGACAAGAGTACTGAATGCCACGTACCGTACTGCGTCATCGGAAAATGACATCATCGCGGGCGCTGCAGTAACTGGGACGCGCATGCGTCATGAGGTACTGTACTATGAGTAAGCAAGATAAAGATCGAGCCCTGCAACGAGCTAGATTGTTTTTCCGATATAGACTTAGATGTCGGGCTATCCGATAATCTTATATAATTGAGAGCCGCTGATAGGTTTTGCGTAGATGCGTAATGATCGCAACAATAGTCATGAAGCATGTTGTCAGACAGACCTCATAGCAAACAGGCGGTTATTGACAAAGAGGATTTCAAACCAACTGTGGAAAAGGCAAGCATAGCCATTTTCACATATAACGCTTCTAACTTGTTTCAATGGTTTCTTAACGCAAAATGTCGAAAGAGATGTTTGCTCCGGAATGTTTCCGGACGAAAGCCGATGAAAGACGGCCTGATGTACAGGTACAGACCTCACTGCCTTCATGAGAAACCTTGTACGAGCAAAACATGCATACTCGATGTCATGCTAACACAGAACACATCTAACTAACGTCCAGCTTAACCCGACCTAACATTGCCCAACCCATCCTAACCTTATTTAGCCCAACGAAACGTAGTTATTGCAGATCATTTAATATCCGTCGCCTTTCTTCCAGAAAGCCAAAAAAGTTCCTCTTCCCAAATATTTTTTTTCTGAATTCCTCACAGCAAGGCTGCTCCAAAAAATACTGATCTTATAAAGCAATCACACAACATTCAAGTAGACGAGCAAACGTGTCTAAATACAATCCACAGTGTACATATACTGCGCATGTATATAGCCTTCCGGCAGGAGCATAGGGCCCCACAACGCCGTCAGGAGAGTGCCGTCGCCTCCCCCTCCCCCCAGCTCCGGGTCCCCGATGCTCGGAGGAGGCCTGCCCCGCTCCGCTGATGACGATGATGTGGTGCCGGGCGGGTGGGATGTTACGCCACCGGTGTCACAAAACCGGGTCACCATCTCAAGTCTAGAGCAAATGTTAAGCACCTTCATGGTCTATTTTTGTGCTTGTTTGCTTTTCCCATGTGGTGCAAATGCTGCGACAGCACTGTTAAAGTATTTTTTTTAAACGGTGCGGTCTAGATACATTCATGACCAGATGGCAATGTTTCAGCGGAAGTTAGCTTCGGCGAACAGGACAGATTTGAACAAAAGGGGAGCCCGAGTAACGTAAGCAAACGTAATGGGATCACGAATAACGTAACCTGACACACCCACAAAAACGTATGGATAAGCACCAATGAGGAGAGCACGCATTCAGTCGACTCGACCAATTACTGAAGGTGGTTGATCAGTCCCGGGCCACGTGCTGAGCTCATCCACCCGACTATAGGGTAAGAGATCGGGCGCGTCGCCAGGACCAATAAACCTGCAGAACAGCACGATCCTCTTCAAGCATGCCCGAAGCTGCTCGGAAGTCCTAGTCGAGCCCTTCCCGGACAGAAGGGTCAGGAGCGGTGACACAGCGGGTCAGGGACGAGCGACACCCTCGCTTCAGTTACCCAAGCGTCTCGCTGAAGCATATGGTGTTGTGCCAAGCGGCGCGCGTCGCGCGGCTGCCACAACCTGACCCGGACCTGCCTCAGGCTATTTCCCAACGGCGCCGGCGCGCGCGCGCCGCGCGCTGACCGACGCGCCCCCAGCCCTTCCGGCGGCGCGCCATCCCCGGCGGTGACGTCACAGTTCCACGGCCAGCCAGATAAAAAGAAAGGGCCGGCTCGGTGGTGCACTCAGTACGGGGCCGCGCCGCGAAAGTGAAAGGTGCTTGAATCGGAACGCGAGACGCAGAGCGATCGTCGTCGCATCAACTCGGCAATAGCAGAACTGGGAATCAGGTGGGCGACAAATGTGTCTTAAGGATCCGCAATGGGAGAGTTGTTGACTGATTGCTTTTGATTGTTTGTTTAAATGGCTTTGAAAGTTAGTTATCTAATTTAATGACAGCATTAAAATCAGTTACGTGCCACGTAATACGCTTCATACATCGTTGCTTGGACGGGGAGGAATAACAATTTTGATTCCATGCCATGAACATTTCGTGTCCCCTTCAGTACACGACAGTCGAAGAGTTTTCTTAAGTGGTGCAGCAGGATTTACGCCACCGGTGATCAGCACCTGTCGATGTGGAGTACGTGAAAATGGGGTTCGGCGGCAGATGTATATAACGCCAGGGCATGGCCGTTGAGCAAATGTAATGTCATGCTCTTGCTCCAAAAGTGATTTTCTCAATCATTGCGTGCATCAGAATAGCATTGCTTCGTTCACGGTGACTGCCTTAGTACTGAATCCAAGTGATATGAACCGTGTGACCTTAAAACGCAACGATATCTTCAGCCCAACTGTGCAGCCTTTGCCAATTCAAAAACCTCCCGTTTTTGTTTAATTTTGCCAACAGGCATTGGCGGTCATGATCTTTACGGTAGCCACAATATCGCTGGACAGCACAGCATGCCTATCTGGCAGCAGGTGCTCCAGCTCAAGAGTGCTTGGCAACGTCCTGTAAAGGATCCAGTCTGTATGTTATTAGCACCAACTGCCCAGAAATCACTCCAATATTTGCCACCTGATAAATGATAATTGCACCGTGCGATGCCGATCAAGACATCTGTTTGTCCGCCTTGATTTCTTTTCTTGGCCAGGGGGTTTTGCATTATTTTTATGTCTTGCATGAGAGGATAAGCTTCCTCAGTGCCAGCCTCAATACTCCGAACAGATAGCCGGCGTAAACGGAGGTACTACCTGACAGTTGGTAGTATGACGTCACGGCACGAGGCGACCCTTACAGCCGTATAACGGGATCGTGTGTAGCCGCGCAGCACGGCCGCTTACCGGGCGACCTTGGGGGCTCACTAGCTGGGATAGACGGGCTAGACAAGCTGCAGGGAGGAGATTTGCACGAGTTGACCAAGTCAGGCGTGTTGCAAGACCCCTTTATGTTTGGAAAGATAAATCACTCCACTTGGCTCGCCTACAAAATAAAACTATGACCGCATTGTGCAACTCCTGCCTCCGCCCGGATAATGTGGTAACGCAACATGCATTGTACTGGGCGTTTTTTTTCCGGCGTGCACATTTCATGCTGCTCGCCGTTCGCACTTTATCCTGCAGTATCTCATACTTTCCCTACGCCCCCCGACCCGCCCCCCCCCCCCCCCTCCCCGGCTGCAGCCATGGTTTTCTCTCGAAATGTCCGAACCAATTTGAAATTAGATTCCAGATGGTGTAGATGCGCATGTCCGGCAACGGCACCGTGATGAAATTCTGTACTCTCACCAGTTGGAACACGGAGTGACCAGGGCTCACCTTTTCCGAGGTACGGAGCAAGCCTACCTCTAGTTTCCCCATACGTTTGGTTGTACATACGCCGTTTATCTCCCGACCGCCGCGCCCGGCAATATCGCTTTAGCGTCAGCACCGGCCGCCCAGATTTCTCTCCGTCGCGGGCTCTCCCGCCGGCGGGGAAACATACCCGGGAGGTTGGGGTA
Source organism: Pollicipes pollicipes (assembly GCF_011947565.3). Taxonomy (NCBI): domain Eukaryota; kingdom Metazoa; phylum Arthropoda; class Thecostraca; order Pollicipedomorpha; family Pollicipedidae; genus Pollicipes; species Pollicipes pollicipes. The sequence continues at coordinate 25,704,608 of NW_023597055.1, forward strand.
GGGGCAGGGGCAGGGTGACATTTGCACAGTCAGCGCACCCAGAACCAGCCAGCCGCTGGTAGCGCTAGCGGGCCAGCCGCTGGTAGCGCTAGCGGGCCAGCCGCTGGTAGTGCTAGCGGGGCACTCGTCGGCACGACGCTGCAGTCCCCGCTCGGCGCCGGCTGCCGTGGCGGGCTGATGTTAGCTTCCTGTGGCGTTGCAGTCCCCACGGCGCCGTCCGATCCCTTGCCGAGACCGCAGCGGCGCCGGCCGGGTTTCGCCGGCGGCTTATCGCCGCCGCATGACGTCTGGCTCGGAGAGAACCAGGCGCGCCGAACACGCGGACCACTCCATACACGGGCTCGGATTACTCACGAGCCTGGCACTGTTGTGTTGTTGATTCTCTAAGGTGTTGCATTTGAGATGCAAAGGGCTCTGACGTCATGAGTCGAACTTCACTGATACCTGTCAATTGTTTTCACCCTATACAAAACTGTATATTCAATTCTCTGAAAAATTTATGAATCATCACCGCTCATCCACAGTCTCTTGGCATCGAGCTACCCTGATGAAAACCTGTTTGAAACCTCTCCACGCTCCCACGCATAAACACAATAAGCCAGCATTAACAAGCGCCGTCGCCCCCCCCCCCCCCCCCTCCCGCCTCCGCTACCCCGCCGCCGAGCGGACGTCAGATTAGTACCGCGCTGGTCACGCTTGTCTGGAGCCGGGCCTGCCGTCAGCACACCTTCACACACACACCCGCATCAGCACCGCAGGTTTACCATTTCACGGCGCGTTTCGCCGCAGCTGCGCCACGAAATCGTCACCCGACCACGTGACGCGTCGCCCCTCGCAGCGGAGAAACCGCCGCGTGCTGTCGGCTGGGGCCCAGACACGACGCCGCCCGACCATTCCGTGTCCCCGCTGCGCCGCCGCGGGAGACACGGAGACGCGGGAGACGCGGAGGACGCGGGAGGCTCGTGGTACCGCGCCGGAGAGAGATTGTGCAGAACACTCATGGTCATGGCGGTGGGAGGAGACGCCCGCATCACAGGCAGTCCTGCCGCATCTCGTCGGCCCCTCGTATTGTGCATGCGGTGCCGGTGCTTTTATGGCGCGGCGGCGCTATGCAAATTGTTGGTTGTAAAACGCAGACACAGTGCACGCTATCTTAAACAGGGTCATTGGTTACAGACTGAATGGAGAGAGTCTCAGAATGACAGGGAAACTCATGCGGGATGTTTGTGGGATGGGAAACCTTTAACTGAAAACTTGAGGGAAGGACAGCAAACTCAGCATTCTTCTTATTCAATCCAGCTTCTCGGTTAGCAGTGGCTTCTGGATCTTGTTAAACTAATTTGTACTGACACCAATTCATCTTAATTGCTTAAAGCTTGAGAGACCACCACGACGAACAGCTGGCAATATTGAGCGATGCAATGGGTTGGAAACCCATTATCAAAGTTTGATGCCACTGAGTATGTGCAACAAACGATGTTACTTATTTCAAGTTTTCTTTCTCCCAATGGCATTTTCTTATCACACAAAATCCCCTTTTAACCAGTAACAGTATGTAGATAATCCCAGACGAGCTCCTCACGGCCCACGCCGAATGCGACATCATTTCACCACCTTTAATGGCAGGCCAGCATAAACCAGGTCAGGGGCCTCTGATCCTCGTTCGAGCCAGGGTGAGTAACGACCACAAGCCTGGCGCAGCTCACTACGTGTCGAGCCTGGCCTAGCAGCGACCTTCATGGCTCACGCTGCTGACCATTATGCAATGGAGAAGCTTGGTTGCGCGAGTGTAACCTGATAATCTGTAAATTTATCGCCGCATTGATAGTGACGCGCAAAATTTGCATTTGTACATTATGATGTCGCAATGTCAAAATGCCATGGTAAGCAGCGAGATGCTTTCTCATTTTGCAGAGAGGGCGTCATTCGACGTGTTTTTCTATTGGGACTTATCCCGAGCTGCTGACTCGTCACGCAGACGACCAAAAATGAACCACTGGCATGTAGATCTCAATCCTCCCTGTGTTCATTGTTCACATTTCCAGCTATTGCACAGTGGAGATTACGTCTTAACGCGGAGGCCAATAACCCGACACAAACAAGGTTTATTGGGCTCTTGGCGCTGTGATATCATCGCGAAAACCGCAGCTGTGACGTCACATATGGCAGCCGGTCAGCTGTCGCCCCCGCGAGTTAGCGCCGCTCGCCACGGGCAGACACAGTCACTTTCTCCGGCGGCCCGGGCCGGCCAAGCCGAACCCGCGGACTGAAGCCACGGGTTAGATAGAGCCGCGGGCTAGACCCGTGGGTTTGAACCGTGGGTTTGACGCGTGGGTTAGATCCGTGGGTTTGACGCGTGGGTTAGATCCGCAGGTTTGGCCCGTAGGTCTGACCACTGAGTTTCGCCCGTGGGTCTGACCCATGGGTTTGACCCGTGGGTTTGACCTGCGTTCCGAACACGGGACGCCACTGGGCTGACCTCTGCAGAGCGCCCGGTCAATGCCTTGCAATACGAGAGCGAGCACACACCGTGAGAGACGGGTGCCGCAATGTGATCTGGAGCAAGGCACGCGGGTGTCTGCCGTATGATACAATACAGCACACCTGACTGGCTCGGCCGTCTACGTCGAGACCCGCCCGGTGGGGGAGCCCTGCAGCGCCTGGCCATTGGCGCGTGCGGCAGTGACGCTCAGAATGGTGGCCACATGCCAGCATCCGGCTTTGCTTTCTATCGCGTGGGCTTTGAGAAGTCACGTTTCGTTCCGGGGTGACTCAATCCCGTTCCACTGGTTGCTCGTACTAGGGGCCACCGGAGCGGCTCCTGCCAGCTCCGATGCTGGTAATCCGGCTCGCGTGGTTCAAAGTTCAGAGCGCAGTTTGCAAAGACTGTTTTGTGCAGGTAACGATAAGTTCGGAATTTAGCTCACAAGAGCGGAAGCAATCTCTCACAGTATCTGAACCGCCACAGCACATTGGCAGCTCTAACACCTTCCCCCCGCTCAATAGCGCTGACAGGGGACGGATGAACAGGGTTCATATTCATGGGACGAACGAACAGGGGCCTCTGATTATGGGGCCTCCTTCCCCTCCCCACGTCTGTCGCCTCTCACTCACTCCGCTCCTCCCTCCAGGAGTGTCGCGATGCAGCCGCGCAGCGTTGGCCTGCTGGCCGCCCTGCTGTTGCTAGGCAACGGCGGAGCGTCGGCCGAGTGGGTGTGGGGTCGCACCAGCAAGGCGGTGAAGACGGCGCCAGCGCAGCCGACCGAGCCGGCCGCTGCGCCAGTGGAGGAGGTGACCGCCGACGAAGAGGGGTTCGTGGCCTTCACGGAGCCGCCTGACACTCTGCCCCAGGCCAAGGTGGTCAGGGCACCTCCGGAGACTTCGTGGCCGGTGAGTAACAGCAGGTAGCGGGTTCAGGTGACTTGTACCGACGTCGACGGCGTTAAATTCTGAACACATGAAATATCTTCATACTTATTTGGAGGTGAGGTTTCGTAATTTTTATAGCCCCTCACTCCCTCTCCCCAACTCATTCTGTGGAACGACATCCGAGCAAGTAAATCTGTCCTGTTTCTGTGTTGGGCAGAAGTGGGAGACCCATACGCAAGGCTTAGATGGAGCGAAGGGGCAAAGGCTCCGTGATATTTAGACGTGAACCTTCTTCCATGATGGTCTGAGGAATCACTAGTAAATACTCTCAGGTTTTGAGTCTGTCGAATCTATTTGACAATTTGAGTCTGTTGAATGTTATGCCTTTGACCCTGCCGTGTGGTCATGGATGTTAATCCCACTCGCCCCTGGAACGACGAATTTGGCTGCATCCACTATCCGCCTCGGGTCGCCAACAGAGTCCGCGCTAGACTCCTCACGCGGGGGCAAGGCGATCGATTCGGAGACCTACGACGAGATCTACAACGACCCGGAGGTACAGGCGGCGCTAGAGGCCGGCAACGACACGCAGGCGCGCTCCTTCATCAGGAACAAGCTGTGCTTCCTCGGCCTGGTGGACGTGAGTGACCGGTGCCACCCGTCGGCGATCCTCGTAGCCTGGGGGAGGGAGTGAGCTCCGCTAGCCAGGTATCGGAAGTGACGTATGCCGATCACGGGGAGAGGGCCGTTATTGTGGAAGATGACGTGCTCTGAAACTGCGCGAAATAGGCTGAAAACCTCACTACATATATGCCATACGCGACTGACTGATGTCCGAGTAGCCTCCACCCCGACGTCACGTTTGAAGCTGTTTTAGTAGCGTGACGCCTCGCACGATTTAGCGATGCATAAATACACTACCGCAACGACCCAAGAAGCCATTCACGGTGTATTCGTGGCATGTCGTGTCAATCTGATGTCAGACGAGCGACAACTACTCCACATGAGGCCGGCCTGTGACGTGCTCACTGTGCGCGGCTGATCACCGCCTCTGGTGTTTCCACAGTGTGATGACGACCCGCCGCCGCCGCGGTACCCGCCTCCTGCGCCGCCGGGTAACGTGCTGCTCGTGCAGCCGGTGCGCCTGGCGGCTCACGGCCCGCCGGTGCAGGCGGTGCCGCTCGGCTCGGCGCCGGTCGGCCCGGCGCCTCTCGGGCCGCTCCGCCCCCCGCCCGTCCACGGCGGCGGCTACCCGGCCGCCGTCAACTCGCACTACTCGCCGCCGAAGCCGTCGTACGGGCCGCCGCAGAGCAGCTACGGCGCGCCGAAGCCGGCGTACCACCCGCCGCCGAAGGGCGGCTACGGCCCGCCCAAGGGCGCGTACCCGGCGCCGATCAACAGTCACTACACGCCGCCGAAGGCGCACCACGACATCCACCGGGACGGGCCGGTCCGGCACGGCGGCCACGACAGCCACGACAGCCACAACAAGCCACGACGACCACGTTACGCACATCCACCACGGCGACCACGACAGCCACGGCAAGGACAGCCATGTGACGGTGAGTCACGCGCCGATCCAGCCGGCGCCCAGTGCAGGAGCATCACCACACGCACCACCACACGCACATCGAGCCCGGCCGGCCGGGCAAGGCCATCGACGTCAGCCTGCCCGTCTATCCCCCCACCTACACGCCGCTGCTGGCCGGCGTCAACCGCGGCCCCGAGCTGGGCATCGCCTCCATCAACAGCGGCGCGTTCGTCAACTCCAACCTCGGCCCGGGGGTCACGAAGATCGCCAACCGGCCGGTGTCGGGCGGCCTCGGTGGCGGCGCTGGCCTCACCAACCCCACGCTCGCCGGCGGCTTCGGCGGCGGCGGCGCGGCCAGCCTCGGCAGGCCCGCCAGCGGACTCGGCTCGCTCTACTACCGCGAGAACTGCGTGTGCGTGCCGCGCTACGCGTGCGACGCCGTAGACGTGGTGTCGGCGCGCGCTGGCCGCGGCACTGTCGACCTTAGCGTCATCAGTCCGCGCGCCAACTTCCGCAACGGCAGCGCACTGGCGCGCGTCGCCAAGAGTCTCGACGGCGACGAGATCCTGGCCCAGGTGCGTCACAGGGCGGGCTGGCCACGCCAGGTCGCGTAGACAGGGACATAGAGTCACATAGGAAGGCAGGCTCAGTGGCGTGGGGTGGGGGAGGGTCACGCGGGCCAGAGAGGCAGCTCGCGGCAGCTCGGTTACGATGGGGGGGAAGGGATCTGGAGATGGAGGGTCGCTGGGGGGGGGGGGATGGCGCCGGTCAGGGGGGTGTCGTCATGATGAGCTGTCTTGGCCCGAGAAGGATGAGACGAGGATGTGGTGGCTCATGGACTGCCATGCGGTGACATTGCTGACAGATGCTCGTAAGGAGTCACTGGGAGACATTGATCGTGTCCCCCTCGTCTGTTCTCATCCATGTGCCACACCACACCTTTGTTCACCATCAGCAAATTCTCAACCGGGACGAGACTAGCGGGTAATGTGGGAGAAAACTGATCACACCTTTATGATCGGCACAACAAAACAAACAGCAAAGAAAGACTCAAACAGATAATCCTACCAAAGCTGTCCTGAAACGCGACAAAAACATGACGCATGCGACCAGCTGTCCAGAACTGGTTCGCTTTCCAGTGTCTACGCTGCCAGGCGCGGACCCGGTACGCCTGTGCGCCTTCAGTCGGTGACGGCGGGTCCCGCCCACACGTCCACCCTGCGCTGATCTCCCCCCTCCCCCCCCCCCCACCGCAGGTCAAGGCCGTCATCTCGGAGGAGAAGCAGGACGTGTCTGCAGCGGCCTCGGGGTCGGAGACGGTGTCTCGCACGAGACGTGCGACGCTGACGAAGCCACAGGAGACCGAGGCCCGCCAACTGAGCCGTCTTAGCTCGCAGCCGACGCCCGAGGTGCCCGAGGGTAGACAGCTTGTTACCGACGCACAGGGGGTGAGTACGGCGCCTGCGTCAGGCAGGGGCTCCACGCGAAGGCTGGAGATCGCGCCTCGGTGCTGGTGTCTTGCGCACGTTCAACCCGTCTGACAGGTGGCCTGCTGCAGACGGCCAGGGGATGGTGTCGTTGCGGGAGGGGCAGTGCGACACTTGGTGTGGGGCGAAAGTCCATCGTTGAGTCGCGAAGCTATACCGTGAGGCTGGGGTGCTGGAGCGGTTTGTCAAAACTGTCTGTAGAAAACTAGCATCCGTGTAGACACTTCCGCACAGATTGACAATGCGCGCTTGACTGTCGATGGTCCAGTCAAGGAGCGGCACTAATGGTATATCCCAATCCATATCGATATTAGGGAGCGAGTTTCACTGGAACCGGAGAAGGGTCGCTCTACTGAGCTTGGTGAGAGCGCTGTCCAGTTCTCGGCTCTCAAACCAGATCGCACTGGTTATTTCCCCGTCATTGTTCGTGTGGCAGAGAGAGCGTTGACCGACGTCTCCAGTAAGTGTGTGAGAAGGAACGATTTCGAATTATCTTGCTATTCTTGCTAGTTCACTCATTCTGCTAAGGCTTTGGCTCAGGGCTGCATTTTGAACGTCAAATTTATAGCCTGTTTTACTAGCTTAAAGGCGGCGGCGCGAAACATTTCATAGGGTGGTGGCCATCCGACGGCAGTTTTACATTTATGGCATGATAAAAACCACGTTATCTTGTGCGCTCTGAGTCAACCAGCTTGGTTGAGTAACACGTGATGTGCAGACGTACTGGCCCCACCCTCAATGAGTCCCGTCGGGGTGCGCCTGTCCGGTGGGCTGCGCTTCCCGTCAACCGCTCCTCGTGCCATGGCACGGGTCTTTCGAGAGGTCGGCGCGGACCGGTCGCGGCCTCGGAGGAGTAGTGTTCGTCAGCAGGCGTTGCCCAACCAGGAAGCCGTCCAGGCCACGCTCCGAGCTGGCCGGCGGACCCGACCTATACAGCCCGGAGCAGCGCCAGAGCTCAATAACTGTGCGGGAGCAACGCCGCTGCTCGGCAGTCGCTTATCACGAGCGGTGCCGACACTAGCGCCATCCGACGGCGCCCGGCGAAAACGGCCGGCACGAGTGAAAGTGGTCGCGGCGGCCGGTCTGCCGCGACGCTATGGTCAAACAGGTCAATGCAATGCAGCTGGGGGCGCCGTCGAGCCCGGCACGCGAGCGCGGGCGGTCGAGAAATCGAGACTCAGAGCGGCCTGTTGTGTGGGCGCTGACTGCGATAGCACGCGATACAAGCGTCAGATGAAAGCTGGTTCTCGGGAAAAGCACATGGCAGCAATCAGGACGGGTCGCGGAGGCCATGAACCAGATTTGGTGTCAGGCAGATAACGTTGATGTGTGGCGATTAAAACCAGAAGCGGAATCTTCACAAAATTCTCTGAAAACACGAAAAGAGTCCTTTGAATCCCTGTTTGAGGCGTGGGAGCAAAACACGGATAGACAAGCCGTCTGGAATGTCGATGAAAGCGGCTCAATGAAACAGCGGCGGACGCGTAGAACCCATCAAGCAATGGCGGACACGCGTAGCCGATCCACCCCATGGCTCCACTAGGCTCTGTCCGTGCCGTACGCTTGAGTTCTACAGTAGAGGGATACGATGGCCGGCAGTTGCGTCCGTCGAACTCCCGGCGTTTGCCGAACGGACATTCCAAATTTGGGGATATATAAGCGCAATTTGGGGATATGTGTGCAGCGTACAGCATGTCCATCGTGCAGCTTGACATACGCGTGTGTTTTTTCCTGAGCTCGTGGCGCCCCTACGAAATGATCCGCAACTCGAGCAACGCAGAATATGCGCGCACTCGGATTACTTCGGAACTTTGAGACTCTTCTGGACTTATGCGGGACTCCGTACTTATTCGTTACGACTTTGCCAAGCTGCAGTTGTTGCATCGCGACATAGCACACCAGGCATGAGTGAATAGTTCGACGAACTTAGAGCCACCAAAACACAGACACTTACCACGTACAGGCACGTGACCCCATCTGTTCACATGCGAAAGCCCCTTATGATGGCGACGAGTGGGTCGTCCTCTCGTTTCGCAGGGGACGATGGGCGACATCCCGTTGCTGTCATGGCGCCAGTCTTTTTTACTTTGTAAGTCGCTGCTATCGATAGCCCCCTGGTGACAACGGGATGACAATCGACGGTTGCCCAGCGTTCAGCAATCTTCCCAAGCTCCATGTGTGTGATCTCGACCCGCTCTCTAATCCCGCAACCAATATCATGACTCAGACACATTCCACATGCGCATGGCTTATGTCTATAGCATTACCGAAACATGGCACCCAACAGGGATGACATGGCCCTCAAAACTTGCAAGTCGTGCATGGAGGCGGGGTAACATTGCACAAACTACGGTCAATTAAAATTTCGATTGCTCCTCCCGTCAGATTTAAAATTACGGCCCCCGCTTTGAGTCCTATGATCGCTACGTCTCCCATGACTCAGCCCCACCCTTTTAGCAGCTTACCCCTTCCGTTCCCGACGCTCGTGACCCCCAACTCGCGTGACCCTCCCAACTCCCACGTTGCCGCCAAACTGAGCATTCATCTTGCCTCCCCTGGACTGTTGGCGTGCCGGTGACCCGGTGCTGCGATTAGCGTCGGCGGTCGGCCGGCGCGCTTGCTTCCGCCGGAGCTGCACCACTGTCGCAACAGCGCCGCAAAAACCGTCCAGCCCGCGCGCGCGCCGGCCGGCTCCGACCCTGTCCGGCGCCGGCCGGCTCCGGCTTTGTCCGGCACCGGGAGGCCGCGGCTTTGTCCGCGGCTGCCCACGGTGCGGCGTTGTTGCTCAATCGAGCCTTACGACAGAGGAGCGGCGGGAGGATTGTGTCTCGGCCGGGGGTCGCCTGCGCCCCCCTCTCTTATATCGGTCACGGTGGGGAAGCCCGGGGGCGATGCGGTCGGGACGGCGGGGTGCGTGGTCCTGCTGGAGGATTATCGGCCGCTCCTTGCGGCATTGCCTCGGCGCGCGGAGATGGCCGTCGGCCGTGACGACAGACGCGTTCCAGGGCGACCTCGTCACCGGCGTTCATCGGCGCTCGTGCGATCCACACGGCTTTGTGGTTCGGTTGACGGTCCTTGATCCGACGTCATAGCTGTAATCTTGAAGTGGGCTCGTCTGGGGTCAGTGACTTTAATGACATGAGTTGAAAAAGATGACCGATCAAACCGATTCCGTGGGCTACAGGCGACACGTCATCCTCGGAAGCGGCGAAATGGTAGGGGAGCCTTGTTTTGAAAGGAATCTGTTAATGATTTCCAGAAAGTACTATGAAAAATAAGGGATGCCATTCCAACTGCAAAGCTCCCTTGATAGGCTTTGCTAGATCCAGTGATAGGTCTCGGTACAGACGTGCAGATACAGACGATAGGTCTCGGGATTTTTCGTTCCGCAAGCCACACCAACTATGTGACATGACATCAGTCCTCGCCTCATTTGGGCGATAACACTGTGACCTCAGCGGTGACCTGTGACTCAGCGGTGACCTGTGACCTCAGCGGTGACCTGTGACCTGTGACATGGCATCAGTCCTCGCCTCATTTGGGCGATAACACTGTGACCTCAGCGGTGACCTGTGACCTGTGACATGACATCAGTCCTCGCCTCATTTGGGCGATAACACTGTGACCTCAGCGGTGACCTGTGACACAGCGGTGACCTGTGACTCAGCGGTGACCTGTGACCTGTGACATGACATCAGTCCTCGCCTCATTTGGGCGATAACACTGTGACCTCAGCGGTCTCACTGCACGCGAAAGCAGCTGCAAGCCGTCGAGTCTCCGACCCTCGACTTCGAGTGCGAGCATTTGCTTATATGTTAACCCTTGGAATTCGCCAATCAATACCCAACATTGCAATATTTTGTGCATTGGGTCTTATGTTAGCTTTATCGGTACATCACGCAACTACCGGCATGCCACGCACCCACACTTTGTATCGCATCTGCGAGTGCCAATGTCGCTTAGTCCCTAATGAATGTGAAAATTATTGGAAAACACTGATAGCCACGGTCGGTTCGTCAATAAAGCAACAGTTGTGGTCACGGCCAATGAACCCCACAAAGCTGCTTTCACCTCATGCGTTGGTTACATCCAAAAGGTGGAAAAAGTGCTCAGGATCAGTCGGCATGTCAGCTTTGGAACTGAGCTCATCTGGACCGTGAACGTTACGCCGATGCAACGCGAGCAGTGCTAACCGCTAAATTTTCGTCCGGAGGTAGCCTGAGATCACAATGATCAGCAACTCTCCCCCCTCACTGACGTCACGCTCCCATTTGGCAGCGCCAGTTGGGCTACCAGCCGAACCATCGCGGCTGCTTCCATACGGACGTCTGCTGCCGGAACCCGATCCCCATCGGCTCGCAGGGCAGGCAGCAGCCGGGCAGCTGCGGCGTCGGTCGTACGGACGCCGTCAACGGACGCATCAAGAACTATGACGTCAGGGAGGGAGAGACCGTGTTCGGTGAGTGGCTGACGGCAGCTCCGTGACGTCAGGGAAGGCGTGAGTGGTTCGTGGGGCGGTGACGTCAGAAAGCTGGATAGGACACATCGCTGTACTTCGGACGGCATGGGTTGTCTTGAAATAATAAGGCGTTTCGGCAACATCTAGTTCTACCATCAATCCCTATGATGGCACTATGCCGCGAGTTTTACGTTCCTGAAAACCCTCTTACACCACCACAGATTTACAGGTAGATACTTATGTCTGCCTAGAAAAGCCATTCGTACAGTCGAACCGCATTCCACTTAGGATGACTGCTTAAGACTGCAAAAGGTCAGGCAAACAACGCATCGCGCATACGACAACGCATTCGAAGACATGAAAATATCGCGCTTTACATCCAGGCTAGCTCAAGCTGCGTCAACTAACCCGAGGTTGTCGGCTATCGCCACGTCTTGCCGCCGCCAGGCTGCAGCCCTGACCTGACTTACTCTAGCCTGCTCTGTCCCACAGGTGAATTCCCGTGGCACGTGGCCATCCTGAAGAAGGAGGGCGCCGACAACGTGTACGTGTGTGCCGGCTCCCTGATCGGCACCGAGTACATCCTGACGGCCGCCCACTGCGTCAAGAGGTACGCCCCTGGCAGCACGGCGCCAACTCAGTGCCGCGAGGCCGTACCGTCAGGTCATCGCCGTGGCTTGACATGTGTACCTTGCATCCGGCGACGCTGCACCACGGATCCCATCACACCATCACATCATAATTAAGGCGAGGCGCGCCGTGTCGGCACCGCCCCACTGGGTACACCCGCGGGCGTTGGCACGTGTCGGCACCGCCCCACTGGGTACACCCGCGGGCGTTGGTACGTGTCGGCACCGCCCCACTGGGTACACCCGCGGGCGTTGGCACGTGTCGGCATCGCCCCACTGGGTGCACCCGCGGGCGTTGGCACGTGTCGGCACTGCCATTGGGTACGGCCGAGAGCGTTGGCACGTGTCGGTACCGCCATTGGGTAGGCCACGGGCGTTGGCAGTTGTCGGCACCGCCATTGGGTACACCCGCGGTCGTTAACATGTGTCGACATTGCCATTCTCTCAGTCTCTGGAGAACAGCAGCCAGACTGGTGCATGGTTGAAGTATCCTGATCTCAATCTCCGGCCCATGGGAAAGTTGCGGAAGCCGGTTTTGCACTGACAAGTACATTCACCGATGGCACGACATCTCCACCCACCACCTCTGCCCAATATCCAGCGCCTGAAACCCAACAATACTGTCTCGCAGAACAGCACACACATGGGTGAACTCGTGAGCAGCACACGTGTAACTACCCCCCCCCCCCCCCCATCCCCTGTTTCGCCCGGTGCGTAGCCTCCCCACTTCCCTCCCCTGCTTTGCCGGCGTGAAGCCTCACCACGTCCCTCCCCAGCCTCTGTAGGAGTGTCGTGCTTTCGACATGCACCAGTGCGGCCCGCCGCCGCCACCGGCTGCTTTCACTCCCAAACGGGCGTCTGGTGGGGGCGGTTGGGGATATGGAGCCCGGCGTGCTCCCCACACGGCCGGTTAACAGGTGGCATCGCCCCAGACACGGCTGTTAACGGGCGGCATAGCCCCAGACACGGCGGTGTTAACGGGCGGCATCACCCCAGACACAGCGGTAGTAACGTGGCCTAGCCGCGCCAAGCATAGCCCAGTGTGCGCCCACCACGACCGTGTTAACGGCCGTGACCGGGTGTATGAATACACTCTGTCACGGCTGTTAACACCGCGTCAGGCTTACAGCCGAGCGCACGCCGGCGCTGCTACCCCTGGCGAGCAGCACGGGCCCTCAGGAACGCCCTGAGTACCAGCCGGCTGAAATCGCTCGCGTATCGACGCTGCTACCCCTGGGGAGCAACACCGGCCCTCAGAAACGCTGAGTACGAGCCGGCTGAGCCCGCTCGCGTATCGGCGCTGCTACCCCTGGGGAGCAGCACCGGCCCTCAGGTACGCTCTGAGTACGAGCCGACTGAACTCGCTCGCGTATCGGCGCTGCTACCCCTGGGGGCAGCACCGGCCCTCAGGTACACTCTGAGTACGAGCCGGCTGAAATCGCTCGCCTATCGGCGCTGCCACATCTCCGGAAGAAAGTTCGTAACACTACGAGGACAAAAGAGGAAACGTTTCTGGTATATCGCATGCAAAGCACAGCCCTTGATAGTCATTTGCAGGCTGAATACGTTCTGGAGCACACAGTTCGTCCCACTGCAGAACTCCAATAACTCTCAACTGAAGTAGGGTGTGGGGAGCGGGTTTGTACGATCGGCAGGAGGGATCTGTGAGAGCGCTCGATGCTCTGGGTCTAGTCAAGACAATCACCCGTGATATGGGCTATATAACAGCAGAGAGGATGCTCCAAAACATACCCCAAAAAGCATGAAGACATACAAAATGCAAGGCGCGTGTATAACAAGGACGACACGGCTCGTCCCAGATGCAACTAATGTGAGGAACAGCCCAGTACATGGCCCGCATTATCCACTGACCGGCAAGAGGCTTCGGTGAGCCCAGATCGACGTACCTCGCTGATAAGTTCAGTCCTTTTCAATTACGACCCCGCTGCATGGTTCTTTTATCAGTCCGGTTCTTTTCAGTTACGATCCGTACGCGCTGCGCATTCGCCTGGGTGAATGGGACGTCAACCACGAGACCGAGTTCTATCCGCACGTAGAGAAGGACGTGTCGGGCATCTACATCCACCCGGAGTTCTACGGCGGCAACCTGCACAACGACATCGCCATCCTGAAGCTGGCCAGCCCCGTCGACACCGTGTACAAGTGAGTGGCGGGAGGGCGGCAGTCGGAAGCCGCCAGCTTGTCGAATCAGCCAAAGCCTGGGGAGTCACGCCCAGTTTGGCACAGCCACCGAAAGGGAAACGGGCGGCTTGCGACACGCGGAAGGACGCGGCACGAGCGTGAATGCGTGCTTCTAGTCAATAGTCTAGCGCTGACGACACCGTTTCCTTCCCCGAGTGATTGGATTATGACCTGGCGGACGGCGCTCTCAGGCTGACCTGACCTGACCTGACGTTGCCCCGCCGCAGTCTGCACGTGGGACCGGTGTGCATCCCGCCACAGTACGCCGACTTCACCAACCAGCGTTGCTGGACCTCCGGCTGGGGAAAGGATGCCTTTGGAGACTTCGGCAACTTCCAGAACGTGCTGAAGAAGGTGAGGCTCTTCTGCTGCTTCACGGTCCCGGCCGGGGCAACGGTCCCGTTCTCGGCGACACCGCGTAAAAGACGCTAACAAGTGTAGCAAATCATGACGGTGTTTCTGAGAAAGTGACAGCTTTGAATAAATTTTGACCCTCAAGCCATGCACCAATCCATAGTCACGCACCGACAACACCAGGCGGTAGTCAAAACCGCCAACCGCCGGTGTCAGGCAGGACCACCGCTACCGCCATCTACACACTAATGTTACGTCCCGCGGCCGCCAGGTGTCCGTCCCAGTGGTGGGCAACTACGATTGCGAACAAAAACTGAAGCGCACGCGGCTCGGCTACGACTTCCAGCTGCACAGTGGCTTCCTGTGCGCCGGCGGAGAGGAGGGCAAGGACGCCTGCAAGGTGAGCCAGCACGCCACCCGCTCGCTCGCAGCCTCGGGCCACTCCGACCCGGTAGGCCTCGGGCCGCTCCGAGCCGGTAGGCCTCGGGCCGCTCCGAGCCGGTAGGCCTCGGGTCGCTCCGACTCAGCAGGCCTCGGGCCGCTCCGACTCGGCAGGCTTCGGGTCGCTCCGACTCGGCATGCCTCGGGCCGCTCCGACTCAGCAGGCCTCGGGTTGCTCCGACTCGGCAGGCCTCGGGCCGCTCCGACTCGGTGGACCTCGGGTCGCTCCGACTCGGCAGGCCTCGGGCCGCTCCGGCGCGCCACCATGGTGCCGGCTGTGCGGCCAGCATAGCCTGCCGGAGTTCCTAACCAGAAAACTACGAGAAAATGTTACCGCACCCTCGCGGCTGTCGTGCGTCCAGATCTGGAAGATCCGATCCGTGAGAGGTCAGAGGTCAGGTTACGCTGGCGGGGTCTATTATGCTGATTGAGACCCGGACGCTGAGCCGCGTCCTGAAAACTCTGCTGGCCTGGTTTGCTGGTCTGCTGGTCTGCCCAGCCTCGGGCCCCGCTTGACCCCTGCCCTGGCGTGCTCTGACCTCTGACCCGTGACCGGCAGGGAGACGGCGGCGGACCGCTTGTGTGCGAGCAGGCCGGCTCCTACTACCTCGCCGGCATCGTGTCCTGGGGCGTCGGCTGCGGCCAGCGAGACGTGCCCGGCGTCTATGTCAAGGTGCGTACCGCGGCCGCCGCGGGCTACCGGCCTCCGCCGGACAATCTCGACGCGTCATAGCGACAGCGCAGCAGCCTGTGGCAGGCGGTTTTGGAGCTGGCCCCAAACCGGCGTAAAAGCCACGCTGATGCATGCTGCCGCTGAAGCCGCGTGATATGCAGCGTTACACACAAAGAACATGTAGCAATGTTTCATAATGTTTCAATGCCGTGTAATGTTTCACCCGTATGCTCCCAAATTTGTCCGAGGACACGGTAAGAAACGATGCCGCTTAGCCAACGTTGTTACAAAAGGAGCACCCAGAAGTACCACATCTTTACGGCGATGTCAACACTTTGACGTTTCGGATTCAAGCGCGTGCGTGATTTGCGGGGCTCTGCGAGAACTCGCCACCAAAGCCTTGCAGGCTCTGCGAGAACTCACCACCAGAACCATGCGGAGTTTTGCGAGAACTTGCCACCGCGCCGTGCCGTGCCACTTGCCATCCTTGCGGAGTTTTGCGAGAACTTGCCACCGCGCCGTGCCGCGCCACTTGCCATCCTTGCCGAGCTTTGCGAGAACTTGCCACCAGAGCTTTGCGGGGTTTTGCGAGGACTCACCATGCGAGATCGACAGATTTCCCTCGTGTTCAGCTCGGTGACCACGCTCCCTTTCCGCCAGGTGAACGAGTACCTGCCCTGGATTCAGTCCATCACTGCGTACCGGCCGTACACTGGCATCCAGGCGCGGAGTAGGAAGAGGGCGGAGGGTATCGAGGCCGAGGACTACATCGAAGTGATCAAGGAATAGATGCCGATTCGCAAAAGAGGCTGTTGTACCAAACAGAAACTCTCGCACGAAGCGTCCATCGCTCCGAAGGGCGAGAGTGAGAGGACAGTGCGACTACAGTGTGGCGACAGAGTGACTGCAGTGGGTGACAGTGTGACTACAGCGACCTGCGAATGGTCGCCGACGGCCTGGACGCAGACGTCCGGATCGCCACCGACCGATGACGTGTGGGAGATTTCATAAAGTTCGCGATCAGGCCTCTGCTCCAGGCCGGCCACGCCCCGCGACCATGTCGGACTGCGACTAAATCCACAAAGAGGCCAAACATTCCTTACGTCTTCCATAATATAAGTTGTACACCTGAAGTCTTTGTTCATGGTCTTTCCTGCTAGGTGACGTGCAAGACGAATCTGTCCGTTTCCAAGGCTCGCGTTCCGTGTTTCCCTGCGTTGGATGTCACCGACCGTCTGACGTCGCGGGGTCGCGGCCCCAGTTGACTCCATGACCTCAACATGTGCAGCGGCCGAGACGGCGGCGCGCGGCCGTCACCATTGTTGAATGTTTGCTTCGAAAGGAGCACAATGTAGTGCACATTGTAACACTATTTATTGTACGCGATTCAGCCGTGAACGCCGTGTAATAAACCTGACCCCGAGCACGGAGTGTGTCAGGCGCAGAGACACGGAACACACACTCCCGTACGGGACCACCAGGACGCTCCGGCCCCCGCTCTGGCCTAGAACCCGTCCACCACTCTCCCGGCGCCCTCCACCGCCGCAGCCGGCGGCGCACCGGGTCAGGCAGGGTCAGACGAGGTCAGACCGGGGGGGGGCGTCATACGCCGCCAGAGCGCCAGCCGAGCCGGACAGCGGGGGGGGGGGGGGGGGGTCGGAGCAGTCAGGCCGAGCGCTCCTTCTGTCGGACCGAGTGTGACGTGGCCGTGCAGAGGTGGGCGAGCAGCAGGCCGGCAGAGACGCGCGCCTCCGTGTCCAGGCTGTCCACGTCGTGCGCCCACTCCACTCGTCCCCAGACCCGCGCCTGCGGCACGGGAGACGACCGCCCGTCAGACCAGAGGCGCAAAGACGAGGGGCTACGGCACGGGAGACGGCCGCCCGTCAGACCGGAGGCGCACAGACACGGGACTGAGGCACGGGAGATGGCCGCCAGTCAGACCAGAGGCGCAAAGACACGGGACTAAGGCACGGGAGACGGCCACCCGTCAGACCAGGGGCGCAAAGACACGGGACTGAGGCACGGGAGACGGCCGCCAGTCAGACCAGGGGCGCAAAGACACGGGACTGAGGCACGGGAGACGGCCGCCAGTCAGACCAGAGGCGCACAGACACGGGACTGAGGCACGGGAGACGGCCACCCGTCAGACCAGGGGCGCAAAGACACGGGACTGAGAAACGGGAGACGGCCGCCAGTCAGACCAGAGGCGCAAAGACACGGGACTAAGGCACGGGAAACGGCCGCCCGTCAGACCAGAGGCGCAAAGACACGGGACTGAGGCACGGGAGACGGCCACCCGTCAGACCAGGGGCGCAAAGACACGGGACTGAGGCACGGGAGACGGCCACCCGTCAGACCAGGGGCGCAAAGACACGGGACTGAGGCACGGGAGACGGCCGCCAGTCAGACCAGGGGCGCAAAGACACGGGACTGAGGCACGGGAGACGGCCGCCAGTCAGACCAGGGGCGCAAAGACACGGGACTGAGGCACGGGAGACGGCCGCCAGTCAGACCAGAGGCGCAAAGACACGGGACTGAGGCACGGGAGACGGCCACCCGTCAGACCAGGGGCGCAAAGACACGGGACTGAGGCACGGGAGACGGCCGCCAGTCAGACCAGAGGCGCAAAGACACGGGACTGAGGCACGGGAGACGGCCACCCGTCAGACCAGAGGCGCAAAGACACGGGACGGCGGCATGGCACAGGGCGATAATTTGGGCTTTCGGGCGCACGCACTTCAATGGTCGTACGGCGTCCATGCAGCACGGGAGACGGGGGCCGGCCAGACCCCTGCACGCTGCACAACACCCGTCCCGCGCAGGCCACCTTTACAGCTCTCAAAAATCTTACACCCTTATCAGTTTTTAAAAGGGCGACTAGAAAGGCACCAACTACATTTCGGCTAACAGTTCAGCAAATTGGGTTTGATCATAGCACGCCGACATCACGAAACTTAAATGCGCCTATTATGGTTTATACCCTTGCGTTTGAGGAAACTGGCCAAGAGCAGATGGTTTACGGCAGCCCTGAGTCGGCGGCACGTGACCGCATGGCCGCCGGCGCTCCGTCTCCTGCGCACCTGATAGTCGGCCTCCAGCCTGGAGAGCCGTACCACCTCCTGCGGCGAGAGCTTGCGCTCCAGCGCCGCCAGAGGCAGCACCGTCGACCGGACGGCTTCGATGGCAAACAGCAGACCGGTCAGGGCCCACGTGTTGTGTGTGGAGAGATACCGCTGCGGACAGCCGGAGAAGGTCAGAGGGACAACACAGCATGACGGGTTCTGACAGCGACGCTGGTAGAAACAGATGACGACAGCAGCATAGTATGACACACTGACCACAATGCTGACCAAAACAGAAAACAGCTGACAACAGCAGCATAGCATGACACACTGACCACAATGCTGACCAAAACAGAAAACAGCGACGACAGCAGCATAGTATGACACACTGATAATGCTGACCAAAACAGAGAACAGCTGATGACAGCAGCATGGTATGACACACTGACAATGCTGACCAAAACAGAAAACAGCTGAAGACAGCACCATAGTATGACACACTGACCACAACACTGACCAAAACAGAAAACAGCTGATGACAGCGGCATATTATGACACACTGACCACAATGCTAACCAAAACAGAGAACAGCTGACGACAGCCGCATAGTATGACACACTGACCATGCTGACCAAAACAGAAAGCAGCTGATGGCAGAAGCATAGTATGACACACTGACCACAATGCTGACCAAAACAGAGAACAGCTCATGACAGCAGCATAGTATGACACACTGATAATGCCAACCAAAACAGAGAACAGATGACGACAGCAGCATAGCATGGCACACTGACCACAACGCTGACCAAAACAGAGAATAGCTGATGACAGCAGTATAGTATAACCCATAATGACCACAATGCTGACCAAAACAGAGAACAGCACGACGGCGTCACAGTTTGACACACCCCTGCTGGCGGCACAGTGTGGCGCGGTTCGGCACGATCCAACAGAATGAAAGACAACACCAGCTGGGGCGGCGCGGCGCAGCCGCCGGGCACCACAAGGCGTATAACTGCGACGCACGAGCCGTGACGCGGAGAGGCCGGACATCCAGCTTTGTTGACCTGAAGACTCGTCGCAAGAGTGACGATTGATACCAAAGGGACTACAGTGATCCTTATCCACTGCAAATGGCTCAGCATATAATTTAAGCATTTGTTGAGTTATCATATAATCTAATAATATATCAAACGGAGCAATACATTCCATAGAGTGCCACAACTGACCTTCGACGACAGCGTGATAGCTCCGGATATGAAAAGTTCGCCTGCCTTTACCAGACTCCAGCTGCACGCGTGAAACCAATCACAGGCACAACACCATGTACTGTACCCTCAGTCGATCTTCCACGACTTATTAAGCTCCATACCAAAAGCAGAAAACGCATACTTATCCAGTCTTGTCATCAGACAACACCTCGCCCAGTAACCAACGGCCTTGCGCGCCAGTCGGTCTGTCCGCACGGGACAACATCGGCGGACGCGCACAGCATCCGCAGCCACCACCCCTCTCCGACGGCGCAGCACCGCGCCCGCCACATCATCCGGGCCGCACCGACACCCTGAGAGCGTCACCACCACAACGCCGCCGCACCTCCGGGCCGCCGGCGCACCCCCACAGGTCAACACCCGCGTCACAGCTCCAGGAACGTGTCCCAGCGTCCCCCTCCCCGCCGCCGCCGTACCTGCAGCGTCTCCGCCGTCTCCGGCGGCACGGTGGAGACCAGGGAGCCGGGCTCGGACGGCTCGATAGCAACGTCGAACCGGTGACGTAGCCACTGCAGCACGGCGCCCCACTCGCGACGCTGGATCTCGGCCAGCTCTGCCGGCAGCTGCGGCGGAGTAACTTCATTGTGACATCATACGTGTGGCCCACCCACCACGCATTGACATGTGGTGGCGTGCGACGGCGAGCTGGCGCTTCTCGTGAAGTTATCATGAAGTTATCAATCGCGGTGGATGGCCAGCCTCATAGTGGCGGGAAAGTTGGGTTAAACTCTTAGATCAACGTTTAAATCAAGTTTAAATTCCGAAACGTGCTGGTAACATTGTGCTCACAACAAAAAAACATCAAATCAGGGCTTGAAAAGAGACTTCAGGCGGCAACAGTGCTAATAATTTTATGGGTTTAACGGAGCATCCAAGTTGATTCAGCGCGGCAATTTATCACGCAGATCACGACGGCAAGCAACGACACTGCCAGCGGCACGCAACCTCTGCGCGCGGCCCCAGGCGAACGCTCCATCCAACCAGCTACACCAACCGTCCCCACTAACGACGACAGCGTCCTCCCCCCTGCTTCGGGTGGCGGAGGGGGCGGCCCGGCTGACCTCGACAGGGAAGAGGACGGTGTCGGTGTCGAGGTAGCCGGCGATCTTGCGCGCCAGGTCGACGTCCGTCCTCCGGTGTGGGTTGTCCAGCACGGTGAAGCAGAGGCCCGTCTGCCGGCGGCGCGAGGGACGCGG
Organism: Pollicipes pollicipes; assembly: GCF_011947565.3. Classification (NCBI taxonomy): domain Eukaryota; kingdom Metazoa; phylum Arthropoda; class Thecostraca; order Pollicipedomorpha; family Pollicipedidae; genus Pollicipes; species Pollicipes pollicipes. The sequence continues at coordinate 25,725,282 of NW_023597055.1, forward strand.
TGAGGCAGGTCGGGGCGGTACACCGACCGCCGGCCGGCCGCCATCGACACCGACACGGCGTGCTCCCGACGCAGCCGACGGAACGACACGGCGTGCTCCGGACACAGCCAACGGAACAAAACTGCGTGCTCCCGACACAGCCGACGGAACGACACGGCGTGCTCCCGACACAACCGACGGAACAAAACTGCGTGCTCCCGACAACGCCGACGGAACGACACGGCGTGCTCCCGACACAGCCGACGGAACGACACGGCGTGCTCCCGACACAACCGACGGAACAAAACTGCGTGCTCCCGACAACGCCGACGGAACGACACGGCGTGCTCCCGACACAGCCGACGGAACGACACGGCGTGCTCCCGACACAACCGACGGAGCGACACGGTGCGCTCTGGACACAGCCGACGGAATGACACAGCGTGCTCCGGACACAGTCGACCGAGCCACGCGCACTGAGTGGTCCAGAACAAATACTGGTAACTGTCACCTCAGATGCCATAATTCTAGAGCGGCCATCCACATCGATTCGAAACGTCTGGTTAGAGTGACATCCATGTGGTTGTCCCTATTTCGGTTACAGAGGCAAGGTATTTGAGACTAACTAAAATGGCCGGCGGCCAATGTTGTCGCCCTGGAGCTCACCACGTGCATCTGACTGGTCTGGATGTGCTCGGCCACGGTCTCCCACTCGTGTGCCACGGCCAGCGCCAGAGGCCGGCTGGGCAGCTGCAGCAGGCGGCCGCCGGGCGTCTTCAGCTTGCGCTGGTCCAGGCTCACCTCGAACTGGCCGTCGGCGCCGGCCACACCCACCGACCGGTAGAACCGGCGCCGGGCGGCTGCCGGCACGCGCGCATGGTCAGACCGGGTGCTGGTGGTGGAGGACGACTGGAGCTCGTGGGACAGCGCTGGAGGTGAGGAGACTCATGGCCAGGTGAGGTGTTGGTGGTGCGGACTGACTCATGGCCAGGTGAGGTGCTGGTGGTGAGGACTGACTCACGGCCAGGTGAGGTGCTGGTGGTGAGGATTGACTCACAGCCAGGTGAGGTGTTGGTGAGGACTGACTGCAGGATGAAGATGGAGGGTGATGGTTTGGTGTTGTGACAACTGTCACTGAGTTCCATTCACTAGCAATGAACACGTGGGTTGATTGGGGGTGTTGTTAAACAGCTCCAGCCAACAACAGCGGAGGCACCAGAGACCATGGGTGAGGCACTTGACAGACCACAAATGTGGTACATAACACCATAGGCATAGCCTGGAATTCGATAAGATAAAACTGGAGATAAAAAGACAATTTATAGCCCCTGTCCAACTCATCTGGGAAACAAGTCAAACTCACATATAATATCCACATGCCACAGCTACCCACCAGGCATAAATATACCTTTTTCATTTTAAAGTCACATAACTCATATAGGCTTGCAACAATCTAGACAAGAGCCATTGGTTTCAAAATTGACCAGCTTGACATATTAGCAAGTCATACAAGCCATTATTGCCCTCATATTCTGTGTTTTTATTTTTGTGCTAACCTGTTGGGATGGTAAACTCTGCACAAACCACAAACAATATGAAGAGTTAAAAAGGTAAGGCTAGGATGCCAGAGATGCAAGTTTTCTCTGATCAATGGGCATGACATTGCTTTGCATTTTCTACAGAAGTGACATATCTTACAGCTAGTGCTACCCCATTTCCTGCTCCCTGCTTTGTTCATGAATGTTAAGAACAAAATGGGGCTGGTACAGAATAACTATCTCTGGGTGCATGTCTACTCATTATCATAAGAAGGCATACATAAACTTGTCCTACATTTACAAAATATGGCTTTTACACTAGATTTGGATGACAAACTGACCAGCATGACATTTGCCAACAACTTCAGATGACTTTATGAACATGACTTCTCTGACTGGGAACAAGTTGGGCCAGCTGAAAATCTTAAAAAATGTAAATGTTGCAAAAATGTTTAAATTCAACTGGATCTGTGACCTGTGGTAGTTCAAAAATACACTAAAATAACAAAGTAGTTAAGTAGGTATTCCAGAAACATAGAGTACTATCAGACACTTTAGGTCAATTCCATGGAAATAAAATATTGCAACACCTTGTCCAAGTGATTTTTCCATGACTGTCATCAGTAAATGATATCAACAACCATATTCATACTCAACAACACATTCAGGACGCACCGGACATCAACCTCTTCGGCACTCTCGATATATTTGGTCCGCATAAGGCTGTTCGTGCAGCAAGCACACAGCATCTTGGTATGCTCAACATTTCTCCTAAACAATTAGAACACAGATTTAACGAATTCCCATAAAAGTCCTTGGTGTAACGCCACTGCGTGCGTGAACTCCCCGGTATCCGAGCACCCTGCACGCAAAAATCCGGTCGTCCCGTATATTGAAACAAAATCAATGTTTCAGTGCACGAGGTTCCCGATACAATATCAATAAAGACAAAATTGACGCGATAAAGACATACTTCAACAAACTGTTAAAAGTTGCGTACCAAAAACATGCAAAGCTGTAAAACACATGAAATGGTTTTCATCATCGCGTCTCGGCTAAAAAAGACATCAGAACCATTAATTTGCTGGGTAATCTGGCTACGGTACCTTCAAAAATTCTGTTCAGCATGGTAAGCCACCTCTTGGAGTTGATTTGGTCAAAGAAGTCTAAAGACACTTCGAGCACCAATTTAAAATCTTCCTTGTTTGGTCTTAATTGACTCAAAGATCACGACACATCAGCCTCAAAGTTTGACACAGCTGCGTAACCTACAGCAGCCGATGCGCCCTAAAACTCCAACCTCAATTTTTGACACAAGTGAGTTCACATACAGCCCTTTCCACCTTTCCTCAGAGTTTCGTGCTTCTAGGTCGCCTAGGTGTCATGGGGCCAAATGGTGCCCCTCCCCCCCCCCCCCCCCCACCCGAGCACGCCACATTCAACTGGCCACCTCGACGCATGTTAAAATTGGCAAATTAGACAATATATCGACTCGGATAGAAGCAAATCCACCTTGACATACCAAAGAAGGTGATGAGCTTTTACCGTTTGATTAGATGATGTGGATCGTGCAAATGCTAAAAACGAGTTGATACTGGCCAGAGCACACGCTGGATGGCTTTATCTGTCCTGATGTGGATGCCTCTGCATGTCAATACCTTCGTATTTGCTTCGACTGCAGCACTGGTCGGTTCTGCAGCTGACACCCGTTACCAGGGCGTTTCGGTCATAAAAATTTCCGTAAACTAAAAATGAATGTAGACATTAATTTTCTTCTGTGAATGAATATGTACAACAGCGTATAACAGCAATCTATCTGTGTTCTTGCGGACAATATTTTGAGGAGGATGTCCGTCATCTAGCAACCGTTCTATCACTGTTCTTCTCCCACCGTGGTCCACAAAATGTCCTGGGAGTGTAGCCTGTCTTACCGCTTTCGCCATAGAATCCCCAGTTGTTTCCGCGCACTGTGCACGGCCGTCAGCGCGATTATGTCATGACACAAGGCATCTCGAGCACACTACAGATAACGTAGCACGGGCCATTCGACAATCTCCGACATAACAAAGCAAAAACAACATAGGGTCTCAGACAGGCCCTAAAACAGACCACGGGATCGCACAACAGGCCCTGACGCAGACCAAGGGATCACACAACAGGCCCTGACACAGAGCGCAGCATCACAAAACAGGCCCCGATGCAGACCTCGGGATCATTCGACAGGCCCTGACACAAACCACGGTATCACACAGCAGGCCCGGACACAAAGCACGAGATCACATAACAAGCCCTGACACGGACCACGGAATCTCACAACAGGGCCTGACACAGCCACTATGGTATCACACAGCAGGCCTTGACACGGACCACGGAATCACACAATAGGCCCTGACACAGACCACGGAATCACAAAACAGGCCCTGAAACAGGCCACGGGATCACACAACCTGCCCTGAAACAGACCACGAAATCGCACAATAGGCCCTGACACAGACCTAAGGGTCCTGCGACGGACCGTGACACATCATCACGTCAGCCGTTTTGGTGTTCCATCAATGTTCTATCAGTTCTCTCGCTGTTCCTCTCCCACCGTGGTCCACAAAACGTCCTGGTAGTGCAGCCTGTCCTGCCGCTTTCGACGTAAAATCCCCAGTTGATTTTACGCACAGTACACGGCCATACCAGTGAGTGGGGCCGTACCAGTGTCTAGATACCTTACCATACCAGAGTTGTGTCTTTAGCGTGTCTGGGGTCATACCAGAGACCCCATACACGCTACACGAGACGGCTCGTGTTTAATAAACACAACTGTCCGCTCAGTGGTCTGGAGCTGACTTCAGGGATATCCGGGCGCTTTCGCGCCGAAATTCGGCGGTCCATCCCCAGGCTTCACCGACGGACCAATGCGGATGCAGCAGCCACAGAGCAACCGCAAACCATCGGCGCATGCCAAGCCGATTAGCTCCGCCGCCGCTGCAAGCCCGCCTGACGACTGACCAGGGCACACTAGTAGCGCGCGACGCTGCTGACACACGTGGCTGTGGCCATACAGGGGAGCGGATGGGAACCAGCGAACACGAAACACTCCTTCCGCTGAGGTGTATGTGGCTCGAACAGTGTAAAGCATGGTCCACGTAGTATTTGACAGCGTAGCCAAATCTTTGACAACAAACAACGACAGACATTTGCTTTGGTGCAGTTCAGGATGGGCTAACCGGAAAATCATCAACATCGAGACAAAACGAGCCAGACCAACCGCATGGTCCAATACCGGACAAAATAAAAAGGCTGGTTTCAGTCTTGATATTCTGCTGCTACTGCACACAAGTTATCAATTTTCCAGTCACGCGTACACGTGCAACTGGCGGTGAAGTCGGAATGGCCGGAAGACCTGCCGCCAGTGGACCTATACATTCCATTCCAACGCAGGATTAGGCGATCTAATCGACCTCCAACTCGCGGGCCATGGTCGCCATCCCGACCTAGTCTTTCAAAATCCGCTTGTAGGATGTCCGGACGTAAAAAAGCTTAAAGGGACGTTGATATCTGATATTAAAACGGGCCTTAAAAAATAGCAATTTCACCGTTGAAATGACAGCGCACGACAACCTGTAAATAATACACATAAGGATGTTCATATTTTTCGTTGAACTTCTTGTAAAGACGCATTTATTGTCATATCAACATCCGCTCAGGTATATATATATATATATATATATATATATATATATATATATATATATATATATATATATATATATGGACCATATATATGTATATATATATTCAATATGGACCAAAGGTGTCATGCCGGACGGACAAGCATTTATCGCTAATCTGTGATTCCTTTCCTTTCCAGACCACCACGAAAACACCATCGCATCACATTCTTCCTCTGAAAGAGACTGGCGGAATCCTGATCCTGAATTCTGGTCATCTTTGAAGAAGTGCTTATGATGCGCCATTTACATACATGGCATCCTGAAACCGTTGTTCTGTGTTTCTGCTGGGCAATGACATCCCCTTTCTCTTCGCGAATGACCTTCATAACTTGGTTCGGGTGAAAAAGGCGATTGATTGATAAGTGCTGCGACTCAGGCACTATCCGGACTATCAGGACTATCAGGACTATCAGGACTATCAGGACTATCAGGACTATCCGGACTATCAGGACTATCAGGACTATCATGCACCAGATACCCGAGACAACACGTCTCAGTGCCTAACTTAATCTGGCGAGCAATATTCAGGATGTGGCCGACATGACGTTCTTTCTCCGAAGAAAAGTGTTTTACATAAAATAAAAAGGCACTGAATAACACACATTCATACAGGGACATAGTTTTACAATTATCCTATTAACACCTCTCTCATGTTATAGGAGTATCAGCAGCTTTAATTTAGTAATATTACAACGGTGTTCATATGGCTAACATCAAATTTCACCAAATTGCAAGAGGCTATGTTCATGTTCATGTTCATATATTTCGTAGCTTTCCACAAGACCCAGTGGCTTTTTAAAAGTTACACGTCATTATTGATAAAAACGGGCATAAAAGAGAAAATGTGAAAGCTAGTAAAAATAGCCAACATATCACGCATCGCTCAAGGGATCATCTCGGCGAATCACACTATTGCATTCACATTGTGGCATCACACACAATCGAATTCACACACGCACCCACTCATGTGCCAACGTTCGCCTGACTCATTAGAAACTCCTTAAGTTGGCGCTTGAAGCGACCTAGACTCTGAACGTTGCGCAAGTCGGGCGGCAGGCAGATAAACAGATCCGATGCTCTGTAGCTAAATCGGCGAGTGCCAAAGTTGCTCACCGCTCGGGGACGGCTCAGCTGGTTAGCCTTCCGCGTTTCATGAGTGTGCTCAGCACGTGTGGACATCGCGGCTATATCTGGTGGCTGACCCGTGAGTAAGACTTTTTTGAGCAGGCACAACTTATGATATCTGACGAGCTGATCAGCACTAAGCCATCGTATATCCCTGACAACATCCGATGTATGGTCACACCTTCTCCTTCCGCTCCCAACCCGCGCACAGAAGTTCACGAGTTTTTGCACGCGATGGAACTAGGTTGCTCCGTGAGTACCACACAGTGTTATACAGTATCTAATGGAGGAAAGAACTAGAGCTCTGACCATGTAAACGAGGGTGTCTCTTGGGAGTACATGCTTGGCATGGGACAGGGCCATCAGAGCGCCCATCGACCTAGTAACAGGCTGATCAATGTGCGGTTCAAATGTGAGATTTCTGTCCATCGCCACACCAAGGTTTTTGACAGAGCTGTTTTCGGCGATGACAGCTGACCCGAACTTGACATGCACAGGAGGCATATGACGCAGCACAGCCTTCGTCCCGAAAACCATTAACTGTGTTTTTGTTGTATTGACTTTCATAGAGTGGTTGTTAAACCAGTCGAATACAAGTGACAAGGTACTCTCCAAGGTTGCAACAAGCTGTTGCGTTTCCTTTTTCTCCAGTACCCAAAATCTGTGTGTCATCGGCATATTGTATAATTGTAGCACCTTCTGAACATAACGCTAAATCGTTCGAGAAAATGGAAGATAGGAGCCGCCCGAGGGCGGTACCCTGAAATACCCTCATCCCATTCGGCAGTATGAAAGCGCGCAGTATGCCTGAAGAATATCTGACCTGAACCTGTTGGGTATGCCCGCAAAGGTAGCTTTCAAACCATTTTGTGTCAATATTGTATATCTTAGGCTTCGATAAGAGAAGCTGGTGGTCCAAAACGTCAAAACATTCTCACAGATCTATCAAAACAAGCAGAGCGATCTCCCCAGCATCAATCGCGGTGAGTATTTCATCAGCCACTACAGTAAGTGCGGTCTCTGTTGAAAAATTCGTAAGAAATCCGTGTTGTGTATGCAAAAATAAATCATGCTCGTTAAAATATGAACTAAGTTGATGATGAACAATACGCTCGACTATCTTTGCTATCGCTGGCACTACAGATATTGGTCTAAACTGGGTAGGATCGTTCAAATCATTGGTTTTCGGGAGCGCTGTGACAAGAGCGTGTTTCCAGGCGCTGGGCACCGTTTCGTCAATGAGACTGCTATTGACGACGTCAAGTAGGGGACAGCCGACACCACGAAAAGACTTCTGTAAGAGCTGCGTACTAAGATCATCTAGGCCACAGGACGTCGTCGGGTTCATCGTAGACATAGCTGCAAGCAGCTCATCGCATGACACAGGACGCACCTTAAATGAGAAGGTCATAACTCGGGGGGCCTGACTGGCAAAGCCGTGCCTCGGTTCGGCCCGCTGGCGGCAGTCGTAGGCCCTACCTTCACGAAGCAGTCATTCAGAGTATCAGTATGAATGTTAGGTGTGGCCGACGCACCCTGTTTACTGCCAATGATCGATTTAACGCACCGCCACATGCCGGAGTGACCTGCCTCGGAAATCTGCTTCCTGGTATGATCGCTACAGTCCCGTCTAATAACTGCCCGTGTCTGCTTATTGAGTGCCTTGTACTCAGCACGCGAACAGCACGCTAGAGCGACGCGGCGACGAACCACCAACACACGCGTATCGGCTGAGACAGGCAGGGTGGATTGATTGCGCAGTTTAATGCGCCAGACAGGCGCGACGGCATTCAGATGGGGTGTGAACACTCCTAGAAAAGAGTCCCACTTCTCAGACGTCGTCGCACTTGCATAGACCAGAGACCAGTCGACGTTCACAAGCAAATCATTGAAAGAATCAAAATCAACTAGGTTCAGGCAGCGGGATGTGATGACATTGATTTGGTGTTTCTCTTTCGATACTTTCAGCAACATTCGCGTGAAGTCATGCGGACTATAGTGACAGGCGGTGACACCACAGCGCTGGATAAGGTCCTTGTGATTTGTGATCGTAACATCCAACAGCGAGCCAGCAGGACGGCACGTTGGATAGGAATCGTCACACATATGCGGATTGTAAGACCTCAACAGTTGCATCAATTTCTGATAGCCAGTGCCTGTGCTCGAGCCAATCAGGTTGATGTTTAAATCACCGGCGATCACTATTGGGCAGTCATGTGTGGACACTATACATTGTATCTGGTTTTCCAAATCATCGAGATCATCAGGCACCTGCCGGGCTGTGTTATCCAAGGTGCACATTGAATGAATCAAACGCTATACCTTCACCCATCCAGCACTACACACAAATCTATACGTCCGTTCAACGCGCGCCCCGCGTTTTTTTCCCGGTCGCATCCAGTGCTGCTGAACAAAAAAAATCACCGAATCGGCATCCTCAATTCACATCCTTTTGACATCACGATACTTAAGTCAATGTGGAACTCGCATAGATCAACTTGATATTTCATAGACTTTTAGATAACAGTGGTGCGCTTTCTTTGACCACTAGTTTTTTTACAAACGACGGTCAGATAGCCGAAAAAACCTGTGATGGAGTTTTGGGTGAGACCTTAATGCAGCAGTGACGAATGGAAAATAGATACATCCCCAATTGCATTAAAAGTTAGGACAAAAACACTACTTAAACGGTTTTCATGCTCCGTGGTATATCATTTGGGTAAAATTTTAGTATTTCAGCTGAAGTTGGCTTCCGTTCGGTCATCTAAGCCGCAAAGAGCAGCTTTAAAATGGGCCGCTACCCATCTGGAGAAAATGACGCCGGAAACCGCCAAAAATGCATGGAATAAATGTAATGTGGTGAGAAAGGCAAATGAACATATGAAAGCACAATCATTTTGACTCAAGTTTTCTGGACTACCTAACCAAACTTCCAGATATCGTTTCATATGCCTAAGAACTTCATCCGTTCCTGCTGACAGACGCAAGCCAGTGCCGCGTCTAGGGTGGCAATTGACATCCCTAGGGTGGCAATCGGCATCTCGCTGCCGGTGACGATGAAAATATCAGAGGCTAATCTGGCGCTCGTGTTACGATCGCGATTTGTTTATTTTTGTACATCGCTTGGGTTTGAGCGTAGCTGGAGATCGGTGGGTTGTAGACGAATCAAGGCATGTTATAAATAGACCGGTGCGTCTAATCACAGTCGCATTTGAGGTTATACTGCATTTTGACTGGTTGCAATTGTCTCCAAATAATTAACACTCCTGTCATTGCCTTGCGGTGTGATTGTGTCGCCATGACCACTGGCCGTGTGGTGTAATAGAACATTTCAATGATGTTGGATATGCAGTAAGCATGTAAGTTGCAGCTTCCAGCCTCATTCCATGCTGATGGAATTTATCAATGCTTGCTGCATTATTGTCATCAAATATCGTTCAGTTTTAGTATGTTTTTGTATATGAGCCTGATGCAAATACATGTTCTGTGGGCATGTAGCTCATTTTAAACCGCCACAAATTACAAGAGGACGCATGGGGCCTTAGGATTATATCATGATGCACAGACCAGGTCAGGTCAATTACAGACAGGATAAGACATGCGAGATGCACAGCATGATAGTTTCAGAGAGTAGCCATCACCTTCTCCTTTTCCTAGAGATGACATTTTGCATGATGCAGGATATAATGAAGGATAGACTCTGGTTCTTCTTTTGGGTCACCTGGAAAATCAGTTCAGATTGTAGCCATTGAATGCATCGCATGATGCAAACATTGCCCACACCAAAGGTGGGAAACGTTACCCACGGGCCAAATCCTTTGTCAAGTTCTAAATAACACTTAATGGTGTAGCCAGAAAAATGTTTATTGATTTTACTGGTGTTGAGGTGGAGAGGATGAAAGAAAAGCTAGTGTGAGAATGCATAAAAACAATGAAAAAGTGTCATGTTCCACCCAGACGTCAGGGACATTTGACACTGTCCCGACCATATAATCCTTCGGCGAGTCCCACTGTCCCGACCAGATAACTGCTCGGCGAGTCCGACCGTCCCTCACACAAAGAGAGACATTCGCTGAGATAACACAGATGTTCGTGCTTTAGGGGGGCACCACATGTTTTATTAATTTGTAAATTTTGTGGGCCGGTTTGTATTCTGTGGCCGCAGCTCCGGAGGCCACAGACTCCACTTGGAAGCCGCAGCAGCCAGTTGGCTGACCACAAACCACGGGAATCCTGAAGCCTGCATCTGCGCGGACGACCCACCGTCATGTCCTGGCACATGCATCACTTCACTGATATTTTGTGGTTTCTTTGCACATACTTTACAGAGTGGCGCGGGGACTGTTTGCGGTAGGCTGATAGCTTTCGTCGAAGGGAATGTTCCACATTTGTATGACGTTTTGAACTGAAATAGCCATCTTGACGACCTTTTGATGCAGTTAACGGTCATGTCATTTTTAAGACCCGAAACGATTTGGTTCCTGAGTTACACGACCGCAAAGTGTCAAAATCCTTATAATTCCCCTATTTCAAAATAGCCCTCTGATTAATGACGCCATAGAAACGCCATTAGATACCCGTGATATTATTGTTTGTTTTTTTGTTTGTGTTTTGTTTATGATAAAAACCGTACGGCGGCTGATTCGTTCGCAAATGCGATGATGCTGCACATGTGTTACAATGCGCGAAAGGTGGTTGGCTGTTATCAAGATTGTACTGCTGAATACGTATCGCGAACATAAGTGTGAGCAATTTCGGGTTGCGGCATTTGTCGAGAGGACATTTCCCCCCCCCCCCCCCCCACACTCTCAGGCAGTGTCCTCTTTGCGTCGGTGGTAGATGCCAGACATAAGGTGCTGTGTGTGCGGTGATCGCAGGACAAAGAAAATAATTTGACCGTGTTCGCGTAAGTACCCTCGCTTCCAATCTGTTAAAGATACTTCACGCCGAATATGTCTATCGTGTCACTGACATCTCAGCAATAAGTTCAGGGCATGCACGTCTCAATATGACATGCAGCCTCGAGTATGGTGTGCGGTCGCTTTCCATGCGGTGCGGTCGCTTGTTGTCACAGTTTGAGGAATGAGTATGCAATCACGGCGCGTCCGGTCAAGCGAAAATTATTCAACGAATAATAATCTCTTCGATAATCATCCATGGAGATGTTCCATTTACACTCGATCGGTCCGGAAATTATCCCCCAGATTAGTTTCCCATGCGCCATTCACAGCCAACGGTCATGGCTGGCGAAAACAGATTCTCCGTCTTGACCATGCTCTGAGAATTCTCCGGGATTCTCCCTCGCTATGGCACTGCCGAACGTCATTCCGAAAAATTTCCGATATTCCGGATAATTTTACGAGAGTATCTGCCGGCCGGACGCGCCCCGCAAAAATGGCAAAAGTGCCTTTAAAAATGCCGGCAAAAATGCCTTCACAAATAAAACAGCGTCTTCAAAAAGCAGATGCATACAGCAGCTGAAAAGTGGGTGCAAGTGCCAGGAGCTGGGCTCACGGTTGCCACCAATTTCAGAAATAGTTTTCTTTATGTACTTGATTGCTACAAACGAAACATACAAACTATTAATTTTGAGAGTAATTGGCTAGGACCAAGTTGGTGGAGGACGTTGTATAGCACATTGGCGAGTAGCTGATTTATTACGTTTTTGAGTAAGTTCAAATACTTTTACCTGTTTGCATCAGTGAGTTATGGGCGTCACATGAGCAATGTAGTTGGCACTCCCTAAAGCCCAAATCATCATCATCATCATCGTACTTGTTTCCATTGCCCACCTATCTCGCTGCTGTCATGGAGCTACACCTTGGCTATTCGATGTAACCACTTCATAAACAGATGACCTGCATAAACTTGCATGAACAGTGTGAATTTTGTCAATCAGGCCGGAATCAGGGATATCAGTCAAAAACTATTCCATTGTTCCAGATTACAGGAATCATCAGTGTGCTCAACTTATCACTGGACTCTGTGCCGTAATCAGATTTGCACTGGGCTGAGCTCTGAGCTGTCATATTCCGGCAATGACATTATTGTTTGGGTATTGCTATGCTGCTGCCACTTTTTTAAAAAGCTAAATTTACTTACTCTTAACTAGATTTGGTGACAGTTATGCACCATGCTCACAGCTGGGAAAGTTTATGGGTGTGTGGCCTCAGCTTGTATTACTTATTTTTGGGATGACAAGCATTTCAAGATGTGTCAGACATGCTCTGGAACCCAGATGTCTGTAGTCTGTACTCTTGATGTATCACCACTTTGCACAGTGATTAATGCACACCCTGTGGACAGATATTTTCAGTTTGCATTACTCATTTGAAGTAGAAGATGCCCATTGTATTGTATAGTAATCAATTCTCCCAATTCCTGTGATCCTTTCAGATTCCCAGCACAACAAGGCCACCAACAGGAATGGCGTCATGTGTGTGGTATCAGTGGGGTCAGGCCGGGGCATGGAGTGTGCCAGGCACATTTTCCATCACATGCCTTTTCCAGCCTGGCAGCCTAAACGAAAAGGCTTGGGGCCAATGCTGTGCCCTCTCTGCAGGTCTGTGAATGCCTATGCTTTCTTTCTTTATTTTTTTGTCAGACACTTTATATTTAGCCGTGACATTCAGGCTTGAACTCATTTGAAATTAGAACACATGTGACATTTCTATGACCACCTTTTGTTTTTTTCAATTCCATGACCTCTCAGTCATTATTTATTCATGCATGTCAGTGTGCCGCAGTCATTTCTGACCAAAATGTATATGATGTAAGTAAAACATTGTTTTGCAATATACTTAGTGCACATGTCAAAGCGCTGTCCTATGACCTGTACATTGTGTGACAGCTTTGTTCATTGTTAATCTTTCTGATTCTGATTATTGGTGTCCCGAATTGTTTTCAGCACAGGAAGGGTGTTACAGGCACCCCAGTGCTTCCCGTGTCTACACCATCTCGAAGCCCAGAATCTGGGTCAGTGTTTTCTTTTTGGGTTGGATTTTCAAAGTTAGTTTACTTCTTGAACAAGGAGATTGGAATTTGTTTCACAACAATTATACTGCAAACTGCATTAAGTAATGGCATAAAGATGATTAAATTTGCAATGAAGATTGCTATTGACATTGTATTGTAATGACCATATCGTGCCAAACACAAAGACGTTTGTGAGACCTACAGGGACTTAAAGGACCACATGAAACACCTAAATTACTAAAGGGACTAACAGCCTGAAATCTGACTTATTAGCAAAATTGCACACTTTCATGTAGTATTGTATGGACAATGCTGTATAAAACATTACTGCAGCTTGTTTGCTCCTGTGCTCTAAAGCCAGAGTGGAGTTACCAATAAGTCCCCCACCTTAGTTGTTGCAGTCATCGTCATAGGTATTAACTCCACATCTACAGTCTATTACAATTTCCATTTCACACTGTGTTTATGTTCCCGACGATCGGCAACAAGCAAGAAGCTGGTGGTATCCAGCAGCACGTACATGATCCTGCGACGCGCGATGCGAAAGGCTGGCCCACCAACAGTCAAGTGTACCATCCTGCATCTTGCTAAAGGGTAACCATTTGTTTCTTCAGGCAGCAGAGTGCTGTTTAGACTACACAGCCTTGCACCGTGCGGCGTGCACACAAATTCAGGAGCACTGCTTGTATGTACAGCACTTGGCTATGATTGTTTTACAGTGGTGCCTTAGCCTATAAGGAAGAGGCTATAACCCATTTTTCTATGCAAATGTTCTCGTATCTCAAAGATCTTTATAGTACGACGTGAGTTATTCCAAACATGCTGCACCTTACTACCTTACTGGACGTGTGAATTTAATAAGGCATCAGCAATTAATTCCGAGCCTGTAAATGGCGTTTGCCATCTGTATGATAGTCGTTGGGTTGAAAATAAATCCGCAGCTTTCAGTCATGTTCATCTGTGGTTCCCCTGTTTTGCGTTTTTAAGCAGTGCTTCATTTCACTACAGCTACCTGTGGGAACCTGGTGGTGGCGATGGCGAAAGGGGCACGCCGGAGGCGACAATGTGGGTGGCGATGGCGACACGGGAGACGCTGCGCACTTGGCCATGCCGAGTACATTACGGACGTTTCATTCGCCGATGTTAGTAATGTCTTCTAATGATGTGCAGATCTCTTTATTAAGAAGAATTGATAACATAAATGTAACAATTTCTGTTGTGGTATAGGCCTCCCGGCGCCGGGTCATGTGACCCGTCAGACCAGTTGACGGATCATCAGCTGACTCGTGCCCGAACCCACGGAGCAGTGGTAATCTGGCCGCTCGCGCCCGCGCGTGTCGCTGTCGTGAGGTAATGTACGAGCCGAGCTAAGATCCTGCTAGTGAGACCAAAACAACTTCAACACTGCTGATTTCAAGCCAGCCCAATGCTAGTTAACGGCAGTTATGGATATTCAGCTTGTCATTAAGGCTCAGTAAATTTCTTCGCGGACTGTAGTCAGCCTCCTCTAATAATGCATATGACCTTCATAAGCTGAAGCATTAAGCTAGAGCCTAGTCGAACCGTGATGTTTCCACCGCTCGTTATCTTTTGCTGCACCGAGCGCGACCTGGACCGGGTCCATGGGCAACCCTCAGCCGTGAGGCCGCGGCCGCCGCGCGACCGTGCCGCCGTCTGACCTCGCCTGCCCCTCGCCAGGTGTTCGTGGAGGCGAAGCGGGTGGCCGACTTCATCGCGTCGCACCTGTGTCAGGCCGGCTTCCCGACCACCAGCATCCACGGCGACCGGCTGCAGCGCGAGCGCGAGGAGGCGCTGGCTGACTTCAAGTACGGCAAGACGCCGACGCTGATCGCCACGTCGGTGGCCTCGCGCGGCCTCGGTGAGTGGCCGCCGCCCCGAGGCCGTCCATGTCGGCGGGGCTCGTGCGCTCGTGGCCGAAAGCGAACGCTGCGTGGTTGGATGCCAGGCGTGTTGTGTGGCGCGTCGTGATCAGGCGTCGTCGAAATTTTCATCAAGCAGAGGTCGAGCTGTTGTGTCCTCCCATGAGCAATTATTGTACCTGCGTTTGGAGTTAATCCATGTTAATGTCAGAAAAGGTCGGAACAAAAGTAAGCAGGGGTAAGCAAAGTCCCCGATCCAACAATGAACCTGATCCAGTTTGCATTAGCACAACGTTTACCAGAGATTAATTCGTTGGTAGTAGTTTGTTATTTTGTTGGTTATGTTAAGTAGACTGTTGCGACATGCCTGATACTGTTCCCACTGCATCCGCATGACCCGGCGCAGCCCTGGCTAACCGACGCCCCTCCCCCAGACATCAAGGACGTGGCCAGCGTGGTCAATTACGACCTGCTGAAGGCCATCGACGACTATGTGCACCGGATCGGCGCGTTGGCAACACCGGCAGCGCCATCGGCTTCTACGACAGCGCGCTGGCCGCCGACCTGGTGAAGGTTCTGGCCGGCGCCGAGCAGGAGGTGCCCGACTTCCTGCAGCGCGACGCCGGCAGCGCCGACTTCGGCGGCGCTGCCGGCGGCTCGTACGCGTCACGCGACAATCCGGCACGGGGTGAGTCTGGCCGGTGCGGCGGGGACGTGACTGGCGCGGGGTGGCGGGAGGAACGCGCCGACAGGGTGCATTCATGGTACTCGTGGCGAGCAACATTGCGACACTGTGCGCTATCTCTGCTTATGTCAGTTACTCCTTACCCAGGATAATTCTTAAGTGGAACGGCGGCCGCTAGATGATCAGACGAGAGAAACGACTCGTGTGCGGAAGCCAAGTTCTACCCAGTGTCAATTCTACTCCTGCGACATTATTTCGTGCCCCAGAATTGGCAACGTTGCCGATAAGGTAACGCACATTTCCTACACTGCAACGGAAACTACGTTGCAGTATCGTCCTGACGAGGAAGCTCTGACTGTCAGTTTGGGGCTCGCGAGTGTTTACTCCTGGATTTCGCCGCTGTGCTCCAGCCGCGTTGTCCCGTATTGATTTATGTGAACTCGCCAGCCTGGTGTAGTGGTGTGATCGGCTCAGGTCACGGCGCGTCCGGCCGGTGACGCCCGGCATCTGACTGACTGTTGGCTCGTGCGCCCGCAGTTCGGCGGCGGCGCCGGTTGCATGGGCGGCTCGGCGACCGGCTACAACCAGCAGCCGGCCACCCTGGAGGCGGAGGAGGGCTGGGACTAGCGCCCGGGCCGGCCCGACTCGGCGCCGCCCCACCGTGCCGCGTGCCGTGCCGTGTCGTGGCGGCTGCAGATAGCGTTTCCGTTGTGTTAGCCAGGCGGGAGTGGGCACCTGGCCGGCGGCTTGTTTCTTAGCGGGTTGGCAGCGGCCGGACCCCGCGCCGGCGACCGGCGCCCGCGCTTGGTGGGAGCACCGGGATGGCGGCGTTGCGCACCGGTAGCGCCAGGTCGGCACACCGCATTTCGTGACCGGCGGCATTCCATGAGGAAGCTTGGCTTCGTGCCCGTATTCTGTGGCGGAGCGGGCGGGGACCGGGCCGGCCGACATTGGCTATGAAAGACGTCTGGTCGCTTTATTTGCTTTATTTGCTTTATTGCTTTATTTCTTTGCTTTGCTTGCTTTATTTCTTTGCTTCATTATTATGCCAACTTGCTTTATTTCTCTATGGCTTGCTGTATGGGATAGCTTCTGGTGTCCATTTTAAATTTATTGATAGCAGGAACCCCATTAGACATCTTCCATGAACTTATTTATGGTCAGAGTAGGTCGCTGACCTAAAATGACGCGGGTCAACATGTTGCTTTTTGGGAACATGCTGACAGGAATTATCTTTGTCGCTGATTCAAATGTAAAGCTCAAGGCAGTCTTGCGTAAGTTGCTCACTGCAATAGCGAGGAGCATTATACACTTCGATAAGAGAGTAGTCTTATTGCTCGGAAAAAAAGCAAGAGAATGGAGATAAGGTTGGGTTGATATTTCGTCGACATGCCCCTATCGATACAAAAGCGGAAGCGAATTCAAAATTGCCTGTTGACGATCCTGCTCGATTTTTCAGGTTTTTTTTTAAAACGGCAAGCGACAGTTCTTACAGGACACCAACATTCAGGGGGTTAAAAAGGAGCAAGTGCCAGCCATTAACACGATACAGTGCCTATCTAAGAATTAGAGTACGCAAACAAACTTTGACCCAAGTGAATTTACGTACAGGCAAGCATACCCTGGGAATTTGGTGTCTCTATCCCTCTTAGTTCATGGTATCTCAGCGGGCCAAACCGAACCCCACCCAAGCGAAGGGTATCCAACCGGCCGCCCGGGCGTGTTAAAACACGTTTGTCTCCAGCACCCTTTTATTTGAGTAAAAGCTCGGTAGCACTACATAATCAATCTTCTACCATCCCGCTGAAACATAATGCCTTCAGAATCTCCTGCAGAGTGGCCCGATGCGCACGTAACAAACACGTGGCTCGCGCCGACACTTTGGTAAGTTTTCTTTGCGGCCCACGTAACAAATAAAAGCCTCAGGGGCATCGAAGTACCTCAACACAATGACATGCCATCAAATGACACAACAGTTATAGCGGTTCATCAGGAGCGATGAGTACGTGATAAACCTGTACCATATTCATCGGATACACTTCAGTAGCATTAAAACAAACGTTCTGAAATCGGGATGCATATCTAATTCAGGACGCGTATGACATACAGCACAATGATTTGTCGCCATCAGCTACCGATAATTCATGCCTTTCTCTTAAGGACAAGCAATGCGACCCACTATCGAAATTCTGTGATGCATTTTACGCACTGTACATAATTCCTTTCAGATGTGTTTTCCGAGCATGCGTGTCTGTTATAAACGAAGACGTCTACGCCAAGCTATTGCAGGCTTCTTAAGCAGCTCCTCCCGTCCTCGATCAGTCCCCAGCATCAACCACCGCTCATCAGCACCTGAGGCCGCCTGCTCAGCAGGAGCTCAGCACGAGCTGCGGCCGCGTGCTCAGCAGCAGCTCAGCAGGAGCCATAGCTGCCTCCTCAGCAGAAGCTCAGCAGGAGACATAGCCGGCTCCTCAGCAACAGCTCAACAGGAGCTGTCCACTTCTGTCTAACAGGAGGGTCGTCTGCCGAGCCTACTTAGGCAGCAGCTGCGTCCTCAGCAGGCGGTGAACCCGCCGTCCACCGGCAGTCGGACGCCGTTGATCATCTTGGCCCGGTCGCTGAGCAGGAACACCACCGCGTCCACCACGTCCTCGACCTCGGCGAAGCGGCCGAGCGGGATGGCGCGCAGCATCGGCTCCGCCTTGGCCGGCTCCGACCAGCCGAGTCGCCCCATGTCAGTCATCACGACGGTGGGGTTGACGCAGTTGACGCGGATCCCCTGCGGCCCGAGCTCCAGTGCCATGACGCGCGACAGCTGGTCCAGCCGCCGCCTTCGACGCGCTGTAGACGGCGTGGTCGACCAGCGGCCGCTGGCGACGCCTGCGACGACATGTTCACGATGACGGCCGCCCTCACCGCGCGCGAGCATGCCGCGCGCCACCACCTGCGACGCGTTCACCACCGCCTTCAGGTTGATGTCGAACATGGCGTCTATGCTCTCCGGCCGCACCTCCATGAACGGCTCCTGCAAGCCCACGCCGGCGTTGTTGACGATGCCGTGGACGGGGCCCAGCGCCTCGAGTGTGGCGCGCGTCGCCGCCCAGTCGCTCAAGTCGCAGGCGACGGTCCTCGAACGGCCGCACACTCGGCCTTCAGGCTGTCCAGGTTGGCCTGCGTGCGCGACACGGCGATGACATGGCCGCCGCACGCGGCCACGCGCAGCGCCACGCCTCTTCCGAGGCCGCGGCCGGCGCCCGTGACGAGCCACACGCTTGCCAGACAAGGAGATATTCATGGCCGTGGGTGGGCAGGATAGTAAAAGTTCTGAATGTTCAGCTTTGCCCGAAGGTGTAAAAAGGCCAGCTCCTGTTACCTGACAAAATAAAATTGACACACATCACTGACAGTACCTGTTTGTCTCATAGATGTCATAAAACAGATTTAGCAGGTGCAGGCTACCATTCCAGCATGCTTGATTAGCAAGATCAGCTGTCTATATATGCATATATATATATATATATATATATATATATATATATATATATACATAAAGGCCCAAATTGCAACCCAAAACATGTTAACAACCGGACATGTCCAGCACAACAGTGGCAGTAGGGCCAAAATTTGGGCACACGAAGCCGAAAATTTCAGCGCTCAGACTTTGGCGCATGATGCCACCAATCGCAGCACACAAAGAGCCAATGTTTCAGGGAATCATGCTGATGGGAAAAATTTTAACACAGAATTACCCAAAACCACTTTTTGAGCCAAGGGTATTCGAAATTCAGCACGTGCACTGACTGAGTTCGCGGCACGCGAGCACGAGGTTCGGCGCACCAATGTCGGGTAGGTGTCCGGTGCAGCGTAGGCGTTTTACAGGCTGCCGCAGGGGCCTCGATTATATGGAGTGCTTGGTTACACTGTTATCCGTTGGCGAGACGGCAGCATATTGCCACACAAACATTATTTGAATATATAAACTGAATCATATACATAATTGACACGATATATATATATATATATATACCATAGTATATATATATATACATATCATACATAATACATATAGTATATATATAATTATATATAATGTAATATGCATATATCTATGCATATATATATGCCTTCAAATGACCCGACCAAGACTTCACTACTCTCCATGCCGCGACCAAGACAGTATGTGCGTCGCGACGGAGATCGACAAATCGACCAGGTGTCTAGAAAAATTTTGGCGCCCAATTTACAGAAGAGTGTTATCTGCTGGGTGGGTACAATATTGTTCTTGTATAATATTCTTGTATAATATTGTATTGTACAATAATCTTGACCATAGGGCCTTGGGGAAGACCGCAACATCTGGGTAGTGCGGAGGATGAAATTCCACTCTCGGGCTGTAGTGCTAACAATGTCTGAAATTTGAGCGTGTCTTGGTGCTTTTGGCCCCAAGGCGTTTTGTCCTCCAGAAATGTATACTGGAGAAAACATGAAAACTCATACCACACACAGATTATATCACGCACACACACGCACACTCACACTCAGAATCATATCACATACCCATATGACATGCATACACATAACACACATATCACACGTATACACATATCATAACACATCATATGACACACAAAGGCATATCATATCGCACAATTGTTTCCTTTCGATGCACTCAGTGCCAAGGTCCGTTGCTCCTCATCAGCACATGCTCAATTCACCTGCTGTAAACCCACCTACACCCATGCGCCCAGAAGCACCACCCTCCGATCCCGCTGTAAACAATCGACTGCCTGACCGTGCGGACAGGCAGGGAGAGCGGAAAAACGGCAGAATCTAAAATACTGGCATATGACGCAGACACGCAAGTTTTTCGAAACAACTCGTGCGAATCGCCTTGAACCTTCACCAATCAATCCTGTGCAATGAGGTGAGTCATAGGAAGGCAATATCGAGACCTAACCTGAGGTCAAACATCTCGAAAACGCGAAGGGAAAATTATACAGGCAAATGTAAACAACTCAGATCTCAGAACCTACTGGACCAATCACCGTGAAATTTTCACCATTGGATGCCCCCAGACCTGATTCTACATTGCAACTCCAAATTTAGTGATCCTAGGTCAGGTCAAAGCTATTCAAAGTTCACAAAGTCCAAAATTCCGGATGCCCCGTACCTGATTCCCTCTCGCAGTTCCAAGTTTCGTGACCCTAGTAAAATCGAAAGTCGAAAAATTTCACAAAATCAAAAATTCTTGCTTGCAGACAGTTTATAGCTCAGAATGTACCAAGCCGATAGCTGCCAAACCTTGCCATTCAGTACGCTATCTACCCTCATTTTATGTGGAACTGCAAGCATGGTGCCATTCATAACTATTTTATCCTTTATGCCTGTTCCCAAGGAAAAGTGCATCTTGGTTAGGCAGGCCTTGTGAGGGTAAATTTCTTTAGCGAAGGTGTTGTGCTAAAAATCATGCGCAGAATTGCGCATGAAAATGCCACAATTAACGCCTCCGCTAAGCAGAAATTCAACCTCACACGCTCAGCGTAACCAATCCGTACATTATGGGGGAATAAACATAAAGTAAAAGACGCAATTATAAATGGCAGCCTCAACAGAAGATTAGGGTAGATGGCGTACTGAATGGTACGGTTTGGCAGTTATCGGCGTGGTAGATTCTGAGCTATGCCTGCAAGCAGTAATTTTGGATTTTGTGAAATTTGACGATTTTAAACTTACCTAAAGTCACCAAATTTGGAACTGCGACGAGGGAATTACATATGGGGCATCTTATGGTGCAGTTTTGGCAGTGATCAGCTCGGTAGGTTTTGGGCTATAGGTGGTCTGCAAACAAATATTTCGGACTGTTAACTTTGACGACTTTTTACATGATCTAGGGTCACTAAATTTGGAACTGCGATGGAGAACCAGGTATAGGGCATTCAATCGTGAAGGCTTCAGAGTGATCGGTCCAGCAGGCTCTGAGATCTGAGTTGCCTGCATTTGCATGTCAAATTTTCCCTTCGTGTTTTCGAGATGTTTGACCTCAGGTCAGGCCTCGATATGCCTCCCCCTGACGCTCCCAATGCACGGATTTGATTGGTGAAGGTTTCAAGGCGATGGGACAAGCTGTTTCGGAAACTTGCGTGTCTGTGTCATGTGCCAGTTTTTAGACCATGGCGGAAAAACAGCAAAACAGCTCGTAAACGTCGCAATTTAACGTATCTGGATTGCACACTGAAATAGTCTTAACACGACAAAAATTACATCAAAATACATTATGTCATACTAGCACATACACAAAAAGGTAACGTAAATTGATCACATCTTGAGTAAAACATTTGAGCGGATAAAGAGGAGACTGTATAAGAA